>NW_006921714.1:6693838-6717457 GCF_000298275.1 Orycteropus afer afer | reverse complement strand
TAGGTAATGAATAAGGAAGACTGAAGAATTATTGATGCCTTTTAATTATGGTGTTGGTAAATACCACAGACTGCCAGAAAAACACACAAATCTGTCTTAGAAGAAATAAAGCCAGAATCCTCCTTGAAAAGGGAAGAATGCAAGACTTTGTTTCTCACAGTTTGGACACGTGGTCAGGAGGGACCACTCTCTGGAGAAGGACATAATGCTGCAAAAATTAGAGAGTTAGTGAAAGAGGGGGAGATCCTTAACCAAATGGATGGACAGTGGCTGCAACAATGGAATCAAGCACAACAACAAATGTGAGGATGGCACGGGACAGGGCAGTGTTCCATTCTGTGTCCACAGGGTCACTATGAGCTGGAACGGACCCGGCAGCACCTAACAGTAACATCATTAAATGCAGTTTCTTTCCAGATCATAAAAGAACAGATTTCAGAAGATCACGGTTAGTCTTTAATCATTTAGGAAAGTAAAGTAATGTGAAAGTGAAAGAAATTATTAATAACTTTAGTTATAAATGTAGTTATTATTGGTTATAAAAAGAGTGTGTGTGTGTGTGTGTGTATGATTGTATGTGTGTGAGTGCATATATATGTTTGTATATGTGTGAATGTGTTTGTGTGCACGTGTAATGTGAGTGTGTGTAACTGTGTGGGTGTGTATGTATATATGTGTGTACATTTGTGTGTGTATGTATGTATACGTGTGTTTGTAAGTATATGTGTGTTTATGTCTATGTGTGAGTGTGTGTGCATGTATATGTGAGTGTGTGTATGTGTGTGTAACTATGTATGTGTGTAGGTGTGTATGTATACATGTACATATATTTGTGACTGTGTAAGTGTATATGTATATATATGTGTGAGTATGTTTGTGTTCGCATGTGTATGTGAGTGTGTGTATGGGTGTGTAATTGTGTATGTGTGTGGGTGTGTACATGTGTGTGTGCATGTGCAAGAGAGGGTATGTGCATGTGTGTATGCATGTGTGTGTGTGTGTGTGTGTGAAAACAACATACCATTTCCAAAAGAAGTAGTTCTTCTCTTTCTTTCTCTTGATCCAACAAATCTTTCTCATAAAACTTTTTCTGAAACTGTTTAAAGTTTAAAATAAAATTGTGAAACATAAGTGATGAGTCTGTCCCAATGTTTAAGTATTCCTTCAACACAAGGTAAAGAAAGTGTACTTACAGCATCCATAGACATTTCCATCCTGTCCAACTCTAACACAGTCTATAAAGAAAGTTTTGAAAACCATTAAAGAGTGTTTAACTCAACTCAACCAATCACTTCCCAAAGAGACTTTTTTCCAGACAGAGGTTCAAAGGGGACACTTCTGCCCCAGGCAGCAGAGGCCACATCAGGGACTCCCTCAAGTGCCTCCCAATTCTCCAATGTGTTTATAAGCAATGTCTGTATAACATGCCAGGACTCATTTAAACTTGCCAAAGTTTTTAATCTTAAGAAGAGGCATGTGTGTGCATCTATGCACGTTTTAAATACCAAATACATGCAATTTAAACACTTTCCAGTGTTTATGACTTCCAGTGTCAATCTTTTCTGGCTTTCCAGAAATATAGTTTTGAAAATTTGAAAAGTCTTTCTAGCAAAATCTATATGAAGTAAGCTACATTCTATCAAACCAAACCAAACCAAACTCCCTGCTGTGGAGTCGCTTCCGACTCCTAGCGACCCCTCCTTGGGTTTCCGTGGTGGAACCTCTACGGAAGCAGACTGCCCAACCAGTTGGCTAAAAATCCTTAGTTCCCTATCACAGACATTTGTCATGACTCTAATCAACAGAACAGCTTTGTTCCCAAAGCAGTGACATTTTAATATTTGTCTTTCAGAAAACACTAGTCTGAAACCAATTACTTTGCTCAAACATGTAACCTAGGACTCTCTCTGACACAGGTGGATCTGCCTCACAAATATTCAGTAGGCTTAAGTCTAATGGCCAAAATACAGCCCAGGAGGCCCAAAGTATCCACCGGAAACACAACATTTCTTTGAACCTTTAGTTTTTTAAACTAAAATTATAATTTAATTAAATTAATATAATTTTACTTTAATTCATAATTTTATAAATTAAATTGATAAAAATTAAATAATTTATGCCATGAAATTTCCCTTTTTAACATAAAATTACTTCCTATCTCAAAGTACTGGTTATAATAAGCTATTACAGTTTTCTCCCAAAGCTTTGTGTAGCTTCCTCAGGAGTACTCATATCAATACCTCAATTTGATAAATATTGTACCACAGTATTTTCATGGGACAACCTGACTTCCTGGCTTGACATGGACTTCAAATAAGAGCTGTAGTCCAAAACCATTCATTATGGATTAAGAATCCATTCATGTAGTTAGATCATCACTATACTGATTCATAGGTTTGCTTTGTATTATCACTTGAAACAACAAATTATCTCAGAAAATCAACAAACCCCCTCATCCATATTATTCTGACAAGTTAAAATTTCTGTAATTAAATGGTGAAAAGAAACAGCTGGTGAGATGCACACACACACACACACACCTCCATATGTTTTATATAAAACACACATATATACATATATATATATGTGTACAACACACATATATACATATATACATGTGTGTGTGTATATAAAACATATATACAATGTTGTTCAGTTTAGAGGCATGTCCAGACTCTGAGTATTTCTGATTATTTCAGTTAATGAAAGAGGTATTCACACTTCAGTAAGATAAAATGATACTAATCCATACTAGGTTCAAGTCACTTTATTAAGAAGTTTCTCATGTATCTTATGTGACATGTCAATGATTGCTAGAAAGAAAAATCAAAAGAGTCTCTTTCTCAATATAATAAATACCATCAATGCTGTTCTTTAAAACACTAATTTCTCTCACTACAAAAACCATATTTTTGCAAATAACACACCACCATGAGTAACATGCCAACATATATAACATGCATAGCACACATAGGATTCTAACACAAAGGGATTGTGTAGTTTATAAAAAACATGTAACGCACATATTCTCTGCATAAAACACAGTAATACTATGAAGATGATACTCAGATTCAGAAACATAATTGCTTTAATTTGCATTAATCTTACAAAAATATTATAGATAAAGCATAAAGAGTTTTTGAAGACTGTCAATTATGTTAAGGTTTGACCTCACTGACCTAATTTCTCCTATTTTGGTTCTCTCATACTTTGGTCCCGTTATCGGGCGGGAACAGGCCCTGGAGAAGGACAACATGCTTGGTCAAGTAGAGGTCAGTGTAAAAGGGGAGGCCTCAGGACATGGACTGACATGGCTGCAGTGATGGGCTCAAGTGTGGCAACATTGTGAGGAAGGCGTAAGTCTGGGCAGCATTCCATTCTGTTGTGTGTGGGGTCACTCTGAGTTGAAACCAACTGAAAAGCACTTAACAACAACAGTTCTCCACACCCCCAAATAGTTCATTTACTAAGACAACACTGCTGAAGCAAAACAAAATAAACAAACAAAAACCACAGGCACACTGTTACATTGCTGAAGAAAGAATGTGTTAAGGGGTAAGAGAGCCGTATCAAGCTTGGCAGACCATTAAACATTTCTGGGTCTAACAGACCACTGAATTAACCTTGAAGGCTTTTCAGGGGCTAAGTTTCCATCAAATAGACTTTCCCAATTTTACCACTAAAGTTTCAATGAATTGTAATCACTTATAAATAAGATCCGGTGAATGCAGCATTCAGTATTGAGCGGTATTTACTGAGCACCTAACATGCTTCTATTACCGGCAATCAAGCTTCCATGTCTAAGTGCCCTTTAGAAATAACTCTCATACCCTGTTTCAGCAAACTCTTCCAACTCCTCCTTGGCATTCTCACTACTCCAGCAAGGAAATTAACATTTTAACTACTGCTATCCTGTCAAGTAAAACAATGACTCTGTAATTAACATTCTCTTAATGCAAGAAACACAAAGATGTCTGCAGGGGTGACACTTACTCTTTTTACGATAGCCAGAACATCTTTATCCTTCTCTTGGCACAGGAGTTTCCTCACACACATTTCTAACTGCTGAAGTAGATGCTTGTCTGCAGGGATCTTCAGAGTAGCTTTCACTTTGGGCAACAAGTAGCAAAGTTTCATTCTATAACAGATTAAATAGTTTTTACTTTTGAGTACATTTAATAACTAAGAATAACAAGAACATGAACTTGAGAAAAAATTCAAGCTTTAGCTAGCCTGGGAGTTCATCTATTCATGCTACAAATACATATGGAGCGCCTATTATGTTCCCAACATTTTTCTGGGGGCTGAGATACAACAGTGAATAAAACTAACAAAATTCTCTCTTTTCATGGCGCTTATATTTTAGTATAGGAGCAGGAGAGAGAAAATAAACAATGAAGTGAGCCGTACACACTGTCAGACTGCAGTAAGTGCTACGGAGGAAAATCACGCAAGGAAGGGAGACAAGGGAGCACTGGAGAGGGAGGGATTTCTATTTTAAATTCGTTTGTCAGAAGGGGTTTCACAGAGATGAAATTTGACCAGAGACCTACAGAAAATTCGGGAATGAGCCATGTGAACACCTGGGGGAAAGCCTGACAGGCAGAGGCAGCGGTAAGAGCAAAGCCCTGCGGGGGAGCTTGCCTCACGTGCTGTGCCAAGCTAGCAGCTTGGTCACTGCGGCTAGGACAGGATGAAGAGGCAACGGGGGAGCCAGATGCGCAGGGCGTTGCAAGCCATGGTAAGGACTCTGGCTTTTAGTCTCAGTGTGATAAGCTACTGGGGAGGTTTGAGCAGAGAGCTGACATTATCTAAAATGATCTGTTACTTTTAAAAGTATCATCTGGCTACTGTGTTAGGACTAGACTCTAGATGGTCGTGGACAAAGAATGAAAATAATAGAGCAGATTCTTGTAATAACTCAGGCAAGCAACAACGGGCCTGAACCAGAGTGGTAGCAGTGGGGGTTATACAAATTGGCTGAACCCTAGATATATTCTGCAGACACAGGAAGTGCTGAGGGATTTGAGGGGAGCTGACAGCGAGAAAGGAGTCACACTTTTGGCCCCAGTGAGTGGAAAGACGAGCTGATCATTTACTGAGACAGAGAAGACTGCCGAAGGTGTGAGCCTGGATGCGGAAGATCCGGATTTAATTTTGGGCACTCTGAGCTGGAGGTGCCTACAGACATCCAGTGGAAATGCCACGTGGGCAGCTGGATCAATGAGGCTGCTGTCCAGGGCGCAGGTGCAAGCTGGAGACATACACTCAGAAGTTGTCAGTAAGTAGGCAATATTTAAGCCATGAGATCAGAGATCATCAATAAAGGAAGTGTGGTTAGAGACGAAAGGTACAAAAGGACAGGGTCTAAGGTACACACCGCCATGTAGTTTGGGGTGAAAAGGAAGAAACAAGGAGAATGAAGGATGTCAGTGAGGGAGGAGGGCATCCAGGAAAAAGGTTGGGCGATCTACCTCCGTAGTGATACCACCTCGGAAACCCAAGGAGGGGTCGCTATGAGTGGGAGCCGACTCAATGGTGGCGAGTTTGGTTTTTGGGTTTTTTTTTTTTTTTCCCTAGGAGGAGGGACTTGTTCAGAGGGAATGTTATGCTTGGCTCCAAGCGCCACTCCTCTGCCAGGGCTGGTGTTTCAAGGGGCACGCTAGCTGCTTGCCTTTGTACGGTCACTGTATTCATCTTTCCACCCGAGTGCTCCCCAGATCAGTGTCAGCTTTTCTTTCCACACCAAACCTTCAGATGGCTGCGTCCGGTCCTGGAGAGCAAGGACGCTCCCCTGGCTGAACTCTGGCTGAGGAAGCTTTAGGGAGACAGGAAACTGCTTCCCGTGCAGCCGTGAAGGCGAAGGGGCTCCCCTCCCAGAACCTTCAGCACTGGCTCAGTCTCGTTCACAGCCCACAGATACTGCTACGCCTGGTGATGCTTTCTCTGATTAAGGAGTCCCAATTCCCCCCCACAGATCTTTGCTTGTTTGTTTTGTTTCTGGAAGCTGAGGAAAGGCACCTTGGGAGTACCAGTCACCTTTTTCCAGCCTTGATGCTGTGCACATCCAGTGAATTTAAATTGTAAACATTCACAGAGGGAAAACCAAAAACACTCCACAATCTACTCAGGCACCCTCCATTCTTTATAACCCAAAGCAGGTCTAGAAAATGCGCATTCAGCAGGTGCTGTACAAGCTGTAACGGGACCTAGCTCCTTAAGGTTCTTATACCAAAAAACCAAACTCACTGCCATTGAGACAATTCTGACCCACAGAGACTCCACTGGGTTTCCAAGGCTGTAAATCTTTACAGAAGCAGACTCCCTCATCTTTCTGCCATGGAGCAGCTGGTGGATTTGAACCATCAACCTTGTGGTTAGCAGCCAAATGCCTTAACTACTATACCACCAGAGCTCTGAAAATTCTTATAGATAAGCTAAATTCTTCATGTATATCATCTCAAGTATTCAGTCCTCCGAACACCCTCTGAATTAAGTAGGAAAGAAACCAAAGCACAGAGAGGTTTTGTAACTTGCTCAAAGACACACAGGCAGTGAGTGCAGAGCTAGAATTTCCACTCAGGCCCTGTGACTCCACAGACTGTCCTCCTAAGCAACGGTGATCCTGCCACCCTTGACTGGGGCCTGTCACTCTAGCTGCACTTTGCTCCAGAGCCAGGCTTCCGCACCCACAGACCACCGCATACGGTGTGGCGGGACCCATTTCTTTTGCTGGCAAGTAAGGGCCCAGGTGGCAGAGTGGGAACCACACAGTGATCTCGGACCAAAAACAGAGAGAAAAACAATCACCCAGCTTCAGAGTGGTGTTGCGTAGTCTTCAATCGGTTCTTGACTTAACGAACTGCTTTCTCATGGAGTCAAAGCAACACTGTTAGTCACGTTCACCAGAGTAGAGATGACATAATTTTCTTGCAAATCATTTTATCAGCTTCTTGATAACTAATAACTCACCACATTGCTTCTCTAGAATCACAACCTCAACTTGTAAAAGGTTAACAACGTGGTCAGCCCCATTAGTCGATTAGCAAGAGCCGAATCCTAAGGGATGACAGCGGAGCCTGTGAGAGCCGGACTTGATGGGACCACCTTGTTTTTCCAGGTCTCACAAATTTTCCACCTTTGACAGGGTACAGGCTTAATCACTTTTCTGTTAGTAGAAAGTATTTTCATTTTCCTTCTCTGACAGGTTTCTGCCTTACAGAGGTTCCAGCTTTTGCAGGTTTTACTGTAGCAACAGGTTTGTTTAAATTTCCTTTAAATCTCAAGGCAAGGGAATCTCACCTCTTGCCCACACAGCCTAGGTGAGATGCACCTGCAATTTCTATGAAACAGTAACAGGAAAACGAAGCCAGGATCCCTGCGTTTCCTGTGTATCCTCACACTAAAAACGCAAACAAAATCCACCTCTAACTGTGTTCCCCTTAAGTAACGCCCACCTTGACAACTGGTCATGGTATATTTTCTCTCAGTGGCAAGACTGCCGACAATCAATGCCAGCTCACTGCCTTGTCGGTCCTTCATGGTGGAAAGTATTATATGATGTTTCCCACGTTGTTTATGGAAGATGCATGCATTTCTCACAGCGTAAATCTCAGTACAGCTAGCGTGTGAAAACTCAGCAGAGAACTCCAGGGTTTTCTTATGGAAACTTTGGCCAACTGACCTTGATAGTGTCTGTCTTTCCTACCAATCTGAGTTCTTCCTTTTGGAACAGAAACACACAACTTAGAACACAGAAACCTAGTGGCTGAGGGCTGACCATTTCTCTTCGACCCATTATGCAATGTGTAAAAAACGCTTAAACAATAAGCTTTTGGGGGCAGGAAAAAAGCATAAATTGTATTTATTCTTTCTTCAATTCCCAAGTAAGTCATTTTCAGACCTGTTTCATCTAGCTTAACAACTAATTAATCAAATTCAATTAACATTAAGTAGATTTCAAAAAATGTAGGACAGATGAACATATGGAAAAGTGAGATCAAACTTCAAAGCAGCCCTACTTCTCTCAATAAATGGGCCCCTCAAAATGGACAGATGCTCTACCAGCCAGCTTGAAGTGACAGGCTGCCGCCATTTTTTCTTCAGTCCTAGATAAACCAATATCTATTCAAATGGCAGGAATCTTCCCAGACTGGCTTAGAGTCACTGCTCTCTCAACCCAATAAACAAAGTGTTTGAGACAGTGTTGAAAGATTATGCTCCCTAATCCTATTGGTGCTCATCAATTAAGACTGCCAAGAATTTCAAAGCAAGTCTAAATTCTTCATTTGATTTTTGAATCAGCTAGGAAAAGATTCTGAGTATATCCACTATAGTAAATACATAATAATAATAATAATAGTAACATTTTCAATTATTTGATTGGGTCGGTACCATACCTCACATTTGCTACTGGGTCATGTGTCAGTTCAATAGTAGGTAGAAAGAAATATTTACAGAAAAATGACTTGGAAAAGATCTCTATTATAAATTCACAGGTATCCAAAAATCGAAGTCTATTCCAATAACTTTTTCCTTGGCCCAGTTCTAAAAACAACAACAAAAATTGTTATAAATTTAATCTGTTCTACATGAAATTACATGACAAAATCAGACACCAAACTCATGACAAGTTTCTTCATACCCAAAGTTCTAGCAAAACACAAGAGATTTGTAGACCCCACAATTACAGACATCTCTTAAATCTTCAAAAGAGCTTTTAGCTAGTTGTTCCACTTTCTTATTAAACATTGCATTGAGTTTCATAAATGTTTATTAACTAGTGGATGACTATTATCTACTATTTTTAATCATCTACTATTGTGCTAGGTACTTTAACATATATTATCTCATTTAATCCTAAAAAAAAATAATACAATGGGGTAAGCATTCTTAGCCCTATTTACAGACAAGGATACTGAAAATCTGAGAGATTAAAGTCCCATAGCCACTTAATGGCACAGCTGGAATGGAAACTTCCAAGTCTTTTTAACAATCCAATTAATTGTTTCTTCCTCTAGTTTCCTTTAAAATATTTTGAATCGAATAACCCAACCCAAACCCACTGCCATCGAGTTGATTCCAACCCATAGGAACCCTATAGGACAGAGTAGAACTGCCCCACAGAGTTTCCAAGGCTGTAAATCTTTACAGAAGCAGACTGTCACATCTCTTTCCCATGGAGCAGCTAGTAGGTATGAACTGGCAGCCTTCTGGTTAGCAGCCCGATGTTTTAACCACAGCGCCACCAGAGTTCCTGGATTGAATAAAGTCATATGTAGATACAGTATTATTAACAATAATTCTGCCAATATTTAAAGGGTAATTTCCTCCTTGTTTAAATGTTTAAAGGCAAAATTCTTAATATCTAAAAACAAATGAAATCTTCCTTCAAAATAAATGTGAAGTCTTGCCACTGAAAACTGAAAATTGAATTAAAACAGACCACAAAAGAAAGAGCAGAGAGTATGGAACAAATTTTTTCTTAAATGAAATTTTATCAACTGTAATTTTTTTAAAGAGGCTATCTATAATTAGAATGATAAACTCCAATGACCAGAAAATCTTATTACCTGCCTATATTGGATAATAAAGCTTAAACAGAGCATTAGCCATTACAGTCAAAGCAAGCACATGATGAATAACAAAATCACTAAATACACATAGGTGTGCACCACTTTCTTTAGAGTTCACATTGAACAAAGGCTTTTGCCTTGATTTTGGTCCTTAACTAATTAGATTGACATTTGCTAACTGATTCTGTCTCTTAAGACATTATAAACCATCTCAGCTCAGCAGATCTACAACTTTATGATCGATATCTCTATTCAGAACAAAAATAAAATAAACCCCCATTCTGTTAATTTTGCTAATATTTAAAACAGGAACCTAATATAAATAATTAGATACACTGATATTAAATTTATGTTTTAGTTACAAATCCAGGTAGAAGCTGGGCTTTCAACATAACTCCATAGCTATTTTACTTTCTCAAGTGTAGAACTATATAACAGCAAGCCTAGGATAATCATAACTTTCCCTCACCCAAGATCAGATAGTCATAAACATATCTGAAATACACGAAACACTCAACCCACGAGCTCAATAAAAACACACACCAGCAATTTACCAAGACCACACTTATTACTCATGGCAAAGCAATGCATGGTGCATGCCACATCTAACTCAGACCAACTAGTACATTCACGTCCTTTAAAAAAAAAAAAAAAAAAAGACAATAACACTTACGTTCAATTAATTTTTGAATGACCTCGTGTCTCTGCTCTTGTTTACGATTATAACGTAGAAAAATGCACAGGGTTCGTGATGCTGCCTTTTGGACAGGCAAAACATTCTTAAAGAAAAATAAGAAAGACCATTAAACTAGTCTAATATGTATTCTGTATAATTTGGCCCCACAAGTCAAGTTTAAATTATTGCCTGACTGTCAAAGCAGTGTCCAGGAGCTCTCCAATCATTGCATTATACCCCTGCGGAAGCATCTGAACCACTTGACTGTTACGGCCTCAGGCAAACCGGCTCATGCACCCCTTTACAAAGCTAACATTGTAGGTACAGTCATTTCCAAATCATTCAGATTTGACTTCTATTTGAGTCTCACCTCCTGGTAATCTCATCTTAATGCGCGTTCCCCTCAAATACACCTCAACCACCCATTCTCTTAGTCATAACCCTGGACCCTGTCATTCATTCTCAACAAACATTTGCTAGAGCATACACTGTTAGGAATATTGCCAAAAATGGTGCCACTTCTAAAATGCAGGTTCAGAGACCCCATGAGCGATATATTCTTCTGTTCTTTTTTTTTTTTTTTAATTGTGATTTGGGTGAAAATTTGTAGAGCAAATCCACTTTCCATACAGCAGCTCACATACACTTGTAGCATGACATTAACAGCAATTTCCCACAATACAACAGCTCTCTTCCCACTTACTCCCCACAGTTACCTCTTCCCTGTGTCCTTCCCTCCCATGCATTCCTGCCCACCTCAAGCTGTCTCCCTGTACAGACACAGACCTTCTATTTTCCCATGATTGATCTCTCCAAGGACTATATCTACCTAATGTAAATGTTCAGCTTATATGCCTATCTTTTGTTTGGCTGGAAACCACAGAAGTGGGTTCAATTCCAGACCTGAAGGGCAGCTAGGGACCATAGTCTCAGTGGTTCCACTAGGCTCTATCAGACCTGCAAACTTGGCCCTTTTTTTTTTTTTCAAATGATTTTGAGTTTTGTTCCACATTGTTCTCCCACTCTGTCCAGGATCTCCTACATAGATCCCTCCAAGTGGTTGACAGTGGTAGCCAAGCACCATCTAGTTCTTCTGGTCTCATAGTCATTTAGGCTGAGGATCGCATGGTGTATCAGTTGCTTAGACTAATTGTGTCCGTGTGTCTTTGGTTTTCTTCATTCTTCTTTGCTCCGGATGAGGAGAGACCCATCGTTGCATCCAGATGGCCACTTGCAAGCTTTTAAGATCCTAGTCACTACTCACCAAAGCAGGATGTGGAACAATGTTTTTGTGTAGTATGTTATGCCAATTGAGCTTGATGTCCCCTGCAATTATGGTCCCAAGCCCACAGGTCCAACTATTCGCTCCCTCTGGGTAGCTGCCTGTGGCCAAGAAATGACTACACAATTGTGTCCCTTGTCAGCTCTACTATATACCTGGGAATTCGTACAGAACATACAAATGTTGTTGTTGTTATGTGCCGTCGAGTCGGACCTAACTCACAGCGACCCCTCCTTGGATTTCCAAGGCAGTATCACTATGGAAATAGACTGCCCAACCTTCCTTCCGAGGAACATACAAATACACTTGTAGAAACATTGTCTGCCAACCCTACACATGGTCATGGGAAAATTCTTCTATCCTTTAGACTTCCTTAGCTACTCTTCAACCTCAAAGTCATCCATTGAAATCTCTGATCCACATAAAGTGTATAATCCATGGGGCACCACGTCAATCACTCTTGCTAGTATTCTAAACTTTCTTGTCCTTTGAACTTCTGTCATACCACAGGGCAAAACAATTCCAAATAAATTCAACCATCTATTTTCAATGGCTTTAGGCTCACTCGACATATTAGAAAAAAATCTCCCAACCAGGTATTTTGGGTCCAGTAGAAATTTATGTTCACCATCTTTCTAGACTTACATATAAATATTATAATAGTCAATTACTGAAGACTCAGACTGTTACAGTGGGGATCCTTGAAATTCAAACAGCATGAGACTTTACACTGCCCAAGACCCTACTGCCTGCTTCCTCCTTCTCATATTTGATACAAATTATTTTTAGTCTGTTGAGCACTACTCCATGTGGCACTGTTAGTCTGCTGAATGTAAAAAATACAGGATATTCACTATGATTTAGAACATAGAATTGGGAAAAAAAAAATGTATGTAAATAGAAATAACATTGGGTTTAAGAAAAAGTAAGTAAATTTTATATAAATGAACTAAATTAAAAACATGTTACTCTTTTCCCTCATCTTATATATACTAATAGAAATTTCAAATGCACATATACTAGTCATATGGAAAAACGTGTGTATCTCATGCTGTGGTGGTGGTGGTGGTGGTGGTGGTTACGTGCTGTCAAGGTGGCTGTGACTCACAGTGACTCTGAGTACAACAGAATCAAACACTGTCTGGTGCTGCGCCATCCTCACAATCCTTGCTATGTTCGAGCCCATCACTGCACCCACTGACCTGTGTCAGCCCTTGTCTTTGAGGGCCTTCCCCTTTCTCTCTGACCCTCTCCTTTACCAAGCATGATGTCCTTCTCTGGGGACTGAGCCCTTCTGACAACATGACCAAAGTAGGTGAGATGAAGTCTGGCCATTCTCACTTCCAAGGAGCATTCCGGCTGTACTTCTTCCAGGACAGATTTGTCTGTTCTTCCAGCAGTTCATGGTATTTCCACCAACACCAAAATTCAAAATCATCAACTCTTCTGCAGTCTTCCTTATTCACTGTCCAGCTTTCCCATGCATATGAGGCTACTGAAAATACCATGGCTTGGATCAGGTACACCTTAGTCTTCAAAGTGACATATTTGCTCTTCAATACTTTAAAGAGGTCTTTTCAGCAGATTTGCCCAGTGCAATATGATATCTGACTTCTTGTCTGCTGTCCATGGGCACTGATTGAGGATTCAAGTAAAATGAAACCTTTGACAACGTCAGTCTTTTCTCAGTTTATCGTGATGTTTCTTATTGGGACAGTTGTGAGGATTTTTTTTTCTTTATGTTGAGGTGTAATCCACACTGAAGGCTGTCGTCTTTGATCTTCATCAGTAAGTGCTTCAGGCCATCTTCACTAACAGCAAGCAAGGCTGTGTCACCTGCCTATTGCAGGTTGTTAAGGATCTTCCTCCGATTCTGATGCCTCCTTCTCCTTCATAGTAGTCCAGCTTCTTAGATTATTTGCTCAGCACACAGTTTGAATAAGCATGGTGAAAGGATACAGCCCTGACACACACCTTTCCTGATTTTAAACCATTCACTATGTCCTTGTTCTGTTCAAAGGACTGCCTCTTGATCTGTGTACAGGTTCCTCACAATTAAGTGTTCTGAAAATCCCAATCTTCGCAACGTTATCCATAATTTGTTATGATCCACACAATCAAATGCCTTTGCATAGTGAACAAAACACAGGTAAACATCTTTCTGGTATTCTTTGCTTTCAGCCAAGATCCATCTGACGTCAGCAATGATGTCCCTCGCTACAACCCATTTCTGAATCTGGCTTGAATTTCCAGCAGTTCCCTGTCAATATACTGTTGCAACCGTTTTTGAATTATCTTCAGCAAAATTTTACCTATGTGTGATAGTAATGATACTGCTCAATAATTTATGCATTTTGTTGGGCTACCTATCTTTGGAATTGACACAAATATGAATCTCTTCCGGTCAGTTGCCAGGTAGCTGTCTTCCAAGTTACTTGGCATAAACAAGTGAGCACCTCCAGACCTGCATCCGTTTGTTGAAACATCTCAATGGGTATTCAGTCCATTCCTGGAGTCCTGTTTTTCACCAGTGTCTTCAGTGCAGCTTGGACTTCTTCCTTCAATACCATTGGTTCTTGATCATCTCCTACCTCCTGAAATGGTTAAACATCAACCAATTCTTTTGAGTACAATGACTCTGTGTTACATCCTATACAACATTATAAAGCAGCTCTGGTGGCACAGCGGTTAAAGCTGCTAACCAAAAGGTCAGTGGTTAAGACCCACCAGCTGCTCTGCAGGCAAAAGATGTGGCTGTCTGCATCCATAAAGGTGACAGCTTGGAAACCCTGAGGGGCAGTTCTACTCTGTCCTCGAGGGTCACTATGAGTCAGAATCCACTGGCCAGCAATGGATTTTGATGGCTAGTATGTTATGTTAACCTTGCAGTAGAAGTCAGTCATATTTTGGGCCAGAAAGCAAGGAAGCTAGCAATAATCAATGGAATCATGTCAGCAGGATATACGGTCCAGCTGGAGGGAGCTGTGACAATCTGAGCACAAAGAGAAACAACTGCAATTTATTACCACATTATTTAACATAAAAATGGGTCCACAGTTGTAAAAGAGAGAGAGAAAACCAAAACCAAAACTCATCTGTCACCATAGAAAGTGGCTAATAACTCCCAGCTCTTAAAATTTATCATCAGAGAGAAGGATTCACAGTAGAGCCTGCCTCTCCAGGTGTATTTTCAGGTAATCAAATAACCCAAGTAGCTGAAGGAAAGCGCTTCTTCACAGGAAGATGTTCTACACCATGTGGAAGGAATGCTAGAATTTGAAAAATTACAGTCTGTCAAGTTCTAATGAAGGAATGGGTTCAGGCAAGGATCATCAAGGGATGTGAAAGCTAATGGGTGGAGACTGGCAAAAAACTGGATGGCAGAGTGTGGGAGCTTCCCACAGGCCAGGATGTGGCTCGCCAGGAAGAAGGTGAAAGTGCTCCGGGGGAGAATCGGGCTGTCACTACCAGCATGGCCACCCTTGGTCACTGACAGTGGCACTCCACCCTGGTGTGATGCACTGTGAAACACCAGCAGCACGTGAAGCGTCCTTGCCAAAATGCTGAACCGCAACCAAGGCAAGCCGTTAGATCCAAGCCCCAGTTTATAAGAGATACAGGCAATCGGTCACAAAGAAGCAATCCAACCAGTCCCGAAGGTGGAACGAATACAGGAGAAACGACTTGAACCTCCTTCACAGCTCAGTGGCACGAAGAAGGGGCTGAGGAGGCCGGGAACTGTCTGGATGAAAGGAAATTAAGGGACGTAACAAAGGCAGCGCACAAATCGCAACTGGATCCTGTATGAGATGAAACAACTGTGCGAGACATCTGGGGGACAACTGGTAATATTTGGATATGGACTGGATATTAAATTATATCAAAGAATAATTGTTAATTTTTTTTCAATGTAATGATAGTGTTATAGCTGTCTGGGAAAAGATCCTTACCTTTTACAGATGAATACTGAAATGTTTGGAGGTCAAATAGAATGACATCTATCACTTAAAACAGTTGCCCTCAATGGCAGCTCAGCCACTAATCAAAAGGCTGCAGTTTGAATCCCCCCAAAGGCATCTCGGAAGAAAGGCCCGTTGGTCTGCTTCTCCAGCAGCCAATGAAGCCCTAAGGAGCGCGTTCTACTCTGAACACGTGGCATTGCCAGGAGGTGGAGCAGACTAGATGGCAACTAGCCTCCTTTTAAATATTTCAGCGCAATGAAGCGGACGACGCAAACTCGGTCAAGTGTTGACAAGTATTAGATTTGGTGATGGGTATACAGGGGTCCATTACAGTCTTTTATCTGCTTTTCTGCATCTTTAAAAGTTTTTATAGCAAAAGCAGGGAGGGGCAAAAAAAGAAAAGTCAGCTTCTGCTATTTATTCAAAATCTCCCAAAGAATTTCCTCATCTGAGAGGAAAACGCCTCAGTCCACATCGTGCCCTTCAAGGCTCTGTGGGCTGCACCAGGCTACCTCTCCAGCCTCACGTCCCTGTACACTGGCCTCCTTGCTGCTCCTCACAGGGCCACGCACACGCAGGCCCCACACCCAGGCCCCACAGTGCACTCACCATTCCCTTTCTGTGGCCTGCTCTTCCCTCAGACGGCTACGCTTTGCTTTGTTCAAGCGTCCACACCACACACACCTTTCTGCTGGCCACTCCATCCACAACACCTTGCTCCCCTCCACCCCTTCCTTCTCCACCTGCTCCATGGTTCTTCACTGTGCTCTTCACCCCAACGTGTTACCTAGCACCTATAAATATGGGCTTGTTTGTTACAGGTCTGTCCTGGAGACAGCGTGCTCAGTGAGGGCAGGTCCTTGTCTCTTCTGTTCACCACTGTGCTCCTAGCTCCTAGAATGATGCTTGGTACAGAGGTACTCAGTACACTGCGTTGAAAGGACGAATACTGTGACCACTCACTATGGAACTAAATACAGAGCTTGGGTCATATTAAGTACCCTTTTTCATCATGGGAAACATGCTATAATCATCAGATATGTCCTTTGACATGTGGAATTAACTCTTATTTTTTTAAAAAATAAACCACAAAACAAATCTTCCAGGCTTCACAATACGTTTCCCACACTCTATGCTGTTAATCATTTCCCTTTTCTGATAAGAGAGGCTACCAATACAGCATAATCATGCATTCTTAGCTTCCGAAACACAAACCCACCTACTATATAACTGAGTTGAGATGAACAAGATCACTTTCCATAACTCTTATCATCCCTGTTATTTATTTTTATTTCATTACCTATGACTGCCACCACCGCCACTACCACTGTCACCACCACCGCCGCCGCCACCACCCCCACCACCACCACCACCACCATTCATAGATTGTAAGTTCCATCAGAGCAGGACTCTATTTTGTTCACTCTCTACACCCAGCTCTGGTGGCACTATGGTAAAAGCATTTGGCTGCTAAGTGACAGGTCAGCAGATGAAACCCACCAGCTGCTCCATCGGAGAAAATGAGGCAGTCTGCTTCCATAAAGAAGTTACAGCCTTGGAAACCCAAAGCGGCAGTTCTTTTCTGTCCTATTGGGTTACCATGAATCAGATCGACTTGATGGCAGTGGGTTGGTTTGAATTTACCCAGCTCTTAGAACAGTGCCTGATCCATAACAAGTACTCAAATAATTAATAGTTAAATAAAATAAATTAATAATTCTTCTTAATTTTATGTGAGATTTCCTATAGGGTACATATATGGTATTGAATATAAACCTGATAAGGATGTTATTATTGCCAAAATCACTTTTTAAAATTATTCCACCTACAATATAACCTCCAAGCTTTGTTTTGATGCAGGAAATAAACTTGTGGGGAGGTATTAATTCATGAAATGTGTGCCTAATATTTTTTTACTTAAGTTGTAAATGGCACCGATAATGCCATTTTTCCTCTCTTTTTAATCTTTGAATATAAAACAGCTTGTGGGTTTCTGAGACAGCTGCTAGAGTTCATTGTTTTCATTGTTTGCTGAGAATAAACAATAAGAAATCAAAGTACTTCTCTAACCCTTTGTAAAACAAACATTACGTGGAACTTTTTTACAATTCAACCAGTGGTAGCAGAATGCCACGTAAGATGTACAATGAACTATGGGTTAAATAACCACCTTGGGAACTTTTTGAGAAAAAGGTAGACAAACTGTGTGGGACATCTAAGTACAACCTGCTCTGATGGATGGTAAAGCTAGTTTGAGAGGTTTTGGCTTTTGCTCTTGACTCTAATTATAAGGTTATTCACAGTAGGCCAACCATGCTTTTTATATAATTTCTACCTGCTCCCTAGTCACCTTTTAAGTACCATAAGAGAACAAAGTACCCAAACACTTACCAAGATGGCTTGGGATGCCTCAACAAAGACGACATTGTTGAGGCAAGGCCCAGATACATAAAGGGTATACATCGAGCACCAGACACGTAACTGTTGAGATTACAGACCACTCTCAACCTCCCTCTTCAGGAGAACTACACCTACCCCTCACTTACCAACTATCTCCTTACCCAACATTTCACATTTCTGACAACAGTAAAAAAATCTACTATCCACTACCTAGCACATCAATGACATATGCCTGGAAGTCATAAACACTGAGGTGTGAGATGAAAGTAACACTGGCTGTGATGGTTAAGGTTATGTGTCACCTTGGCTGGGCCCTGACTCTCAGCAGTTTGGCAGTTCTGTAATGGTATAATTTGGCAGTTACGTAATGTTGCAGCCATCCTCCATTTCTGCACAGCACCGATTTTCACGTAACATCCTGGTCTCTGGAACCTAACCAAGTCAGTAAGTGCGGAGTAGGTGTAGGCAGAGTTTGAAGTGGGTCTACCTTCTTCCTGGCAGTATATAAACTTAAGTTCGCGTCTTTCTCTAGCTAAGAAGAAGAAAATTGAAGGGAGAACAAGTGGCCACGCAAAGGGAAACCTGAGCGTCCTCCCTGGGGACAGAAAGGAATAAGCTCCTTTGAGAGTATGAAGAATCTGGTAGTTCCACATCAGCCACGAGCTCCAAAGAATAAGAGAAAAGGTGTTGACTCACATTTGTCACCATGATTGTGAACATTCTTTGCAAGAAACGGTAATAAATCTGATCACTTGATATGATATGTGGCAGACAGGCATATTTATGCAGTAACTTCTCATGAGTTCTCCATTTTAAGGAGCCTGCAGCTCGCTGTTCTGCGGCTGTGAGTGCAGGAATCAAGTCAGGCAGAGCTGATAACTGGAAAAGAACAGGGGTCAAGAATTGATGATAATTAAATAAAGCAACCGCAGCATTCGGTCAAATGAGCCAGGCTTATAAAACACTGGGGGAGGGGGGGTACTCTTGCTCATTTCAGAATTTAGGAGGCATCTCAGTTTCACAGGGAGATAATTACCTGGTAAAATGAGATGCTTTTTGAAAAATTCACAAGGAAAAGGTAAAGTAAATGAAAATCAAATTTTGAACTAGAGATTGGGGCTCATTTTTTTTCCTGTCAGACTGAATACAATAGTAACCCTTCAAATTAACATGAAAATGGTTATGAGTTATTGTCAGCGAGATGTGACCTTCTCAATTCCTACCCCTTTGTCCTCACTACTTGCTATTCTTGGAAAAATCGTTAATGCAAATGACAACTGGAAATATGAATATAAATTTCATAATAAATAGGACAATACATAATAATTATTAGTATTAGAACTGTAAAGAAAATTCAAACTGTTCAAACTCCAACGGACATTTGCTGAGCACCCACCATGTGCCAGGCCCGATTTTAAATACATTTCATCCACTCTGTCACTGATGCTCACAACATCCTGTGCAGCAGGGTACCACTTACCAGTGCTGATGTTTCTGATAGAAGGTGTTTACCTTATTTTCTTGAGCACTGCTTTCTCCGCCGGCAGACATCAGTTCCAGGATTTCTGGAAGGTGATCTACAAGGGCATCTAGTACCTTTGAATAGAGTTAGTCAAGTGATTACTGTGTTTTCCTAATCCAGATTCGTTAATTCAGCTACGTCTTTACACAGGTCAGCTTCTACACAGAAACAGCATTGCTTATCAAAAAACATTTTGCAGGATTCCGTTTTCTTATTCTGCCATCTTCTTACTGAAACATGATCTATCACCTTGATTGATCAATCTTTGAAAATGGGTGAGTGTATCTGCCTCTTGACAGTGTTCAAACAGCGTAAATCTGAGCCCATTATTCCTACACAACCAGCTTCCTCCAAAACTACCTGTCGACTTTTGAAAGGTGGTTGCAATCAGACAGTACCTTCCGTGATGTCTAAAGTCGATGAGCTGAGTATTATCGAGCTGGTATTCATTTAAGTGAATGAGACAGACTAACTACAACATCAAAATAAAGCCTGTGAAAGGGTGTCACAACTTCTCACGCCCCACAAACAACACCCAAAGAAAAAGTATAAAATGTGATACATGATTGCAATTTTGTAAAATAAATAAAACTGTTCTATAGAAAAAAATAGAAGAATGCAAAAAATATCCCCAAATAGTAACAGGGACTGGAACTAAGGGTGTTCTTTTTCTGCATTTCCCAAATATTCCTTCATAAGCAGATATACGCGCATATTTTAAATTCTAATACTTTATAAAGAACTTCCCAATTTCCAGTCTAAGATGCAATGGTACACTGACTTGAAGTTTCTGGGGATAAGAGATCATGCAATTCACAAGAAGTTTAAAAAAACAGAAAGGTATTGATATGTTTGTTCAGAGTTAATATAAAAGAAAAACAAAGAGTAAGAAAAATACTACCTCCAGTGATTCGTCTTGTAATAGCGTTATTAGTTCTTTATGTATTAGATATACTCCAGAATTCAGAAGTTTAGACACCTAAAATATAGCAAGAAAGTCTCTCAGATTTGAGACCACTAGACACATACGGATTAAAGTAATAACTTTCAAAATACATCCCTATTAGATACTTCTTATAAAACTAAGCTACAAAATAAATATAAAATTGTCTTTCTAGAAAAGTTCGCTGCATAAGTCATCTGCCCCATCAGGTACAGGAGCGTGAGGGCAGGCGGGGGTGGGAAGTGAGGAAGGAGGGCATTCGCCAGTGTCAGCCTTCATCCCTTGAGCGTGGATGCCCCCAGGTCACATGCTCAAGTCCTACACCAGCTGACAGGCTTTTAAAGGACAGCCCAGGCGCAGAGCTTTCACCCCAGGTCAGAGCTTCCCAGAGAGGGCAAGCTCTACTGAAGGCCTACAGTGATCCCAGGGCAGGGAGCAGTCCTCAGTGAGCAGAGCAATTTCCATCTTCCCTGTCAAGGGCTCCCACCAGCACGAGAGGAGACGGGAGAGGCCAGGCTGAACCAGCTGCTCTGTGGACAATTCCCTTCCTCCTAACACACACACAGTCACAATAGAGGAATCACCCGTTTCTAATTCACCTTTATTTATTTTACCCACTGGGCTTCTGAGTAAGATTTTATTTGGGAAAGAAAAAAAATTTATCCCTGGATAAAGAAAGAATTTTAAAACCTCTGCTCTGCTCTTGTTGAAAATATTTTCAAAATCTTATTCTTCTGCACACAAGAAAAAAGTAAAACATAATAGAGTAATTATCATATTCTAGCAATACCATGAAATCCTAGACCAACGGCTCATTGTGTGGGGGCAACACCACTCTGAGCCGACCTGCGTGACAAGACTGTGATACGAACAAGTCACCTGGCAAACCACGAGATCGACAGCCTCCAAGCTCACTGCAATCCACAAACGATTTTTGTATACACGTTCCAAAGTATGTTTATCCATATGGTGCCCACGTATTAAGTATATTATAAAACAAACAGAAATGAAAGGGACGGGATAAAAACACACATGCGTAGAAATGCTGACATCACCGTCCCAGACTCGAGTCTCGTGCAACCTTCTCTGGAGACCACTGACCTAAACAAACTTTGCACAGTTACTGCTGTCGTGTGCCGTCCAATCCACCACGACTCACAGAGACCCCATGTGATGGAGCAGAACTACCCCGTGGGGTCTTCTTGGCAGTAACCTTTGAAGGACCACATCACCGGGTCTTTCTCCCACAAAGCGGCTGGGTGCGCTTGAAATGCCAACCTCTCAGCAGTCGGGCACTTAACCACGTGTGCTGCCGGGGCTCCTACCGGAGAACCCGGCCTAAACGGCCACTTACTGCTCCTCAGAAGAGAACCTGCCCTCAGCTGGCCAGGCTTCCTCCTCACCCTTCTCCCAGCACAGGATTTCCACTGGTGTAGCTACAAAAATGATTTAATTGTCCAATGCTGGAACTGGTGCCAATTAACTGCGCCATTTAAAGGGAATCTTTCTTAGATGTTGCACAAAAAACACATTTTCATTCATGACCAGGAAAAAAAAAAAAGTGTTATTTTAAAGAAGCAAAGACTATCACCCAGCAACCAAATGAATCTAAAGGAACATTTGCCACGATACTGCGGGTATCTCAGACTTTGAATAATCTTACTGCTTTGACTTAGAACACAGTGCCAGGAAGGGCATGAAATATTCTAATTCATAATAAAGAAATGTTTATTATACAACTTTAAGGAAAGAAATACTTCATTATATCACGATAAGCAACTATTTATATGTATTTTGAAGCTGACGAGTTACAGTTTATAGGTGTAAGTACAGCATTAAAAAGATAATTACATTCATGATAAAATTTAAAATTGCTTTTGCTTTTATTTTAAAAAGAGTTGAGTGTAAAAGCGATGCTCAAGAAACACTTCGTTTGTAATAAAAATAATAAATTTAAACAATTTGTCACTCAGTTACCCATTTGTTCTTCAGGTATTAATTAAATGTAAGTGCAAAGAAAAGCATAAATATTATAAAGCACAGAAAACTGATTACTTTGAAATCTGTATACCCACGTGTACCACAACGCCTGTTTTAAAGGATGGACACACTTAGTAAAGATAAATGGGACCAATGGATTTATAAACGAATATAGCGTATGTACGTAAATGCATTCTATAAGCATACTAAAAAGAGAAGATAATTACGGGAAGTTTTAAGTAAGACTCAGAAATAGGAGATGAAAGAAACGTGGAGCCTATAATAAATTTGTAAACAGAAGGGTGGAAAGTATCAAAAAATCACCCAGTACACATAGGTAGAATTAACAACGCATGTACAGTGGTATCAGTTCCTCAGACTTACTTCATAAAAGCAAACAGCAATAGTGTATCTGACTGGCACTTCAGGGTCATGACAAAGGCAGAAGAAGGCGTTGTAGAGTTCCATGTGGAAGTTCTTAGGGTCAACAAAAACGACCATGGCCTGCACAGGTGGGAGGGAGGAGGTACAGGGAAGGAGAGAAAACACATGTCAATACCTGGTGCAACAGTCACTTCGCTTAAATCCAAATCATGTCCCCAGAGTCCTAGTGGGGTCAGAAATTAGGTTTGCAAGATCCAAATATATTCACAGAATTCTGATTCCATACATACAGAAAACAGAAATTGCAAAACTATTGACCAAATATCTCTAGGAGACCACATGGTGCTAAACAGAGTCAAATACAGCGACGTTTTTAACACTATCTGCTCACGTGTTTTTAAAGTTATAATGAAAATGCCCAGTCAATAAAAATACGCTATGTCTTACCGGAAAGTTATAAGCACAGTTCTTCCGTACTGATACGTACTTCTTCTCCTGCTCCAGGATTTGGGGTGGAATCTGGTTTTCACTGTGTCCATTTTCTTGTTGCAAACCCAGCGTACAAAGTTTCTTATAAAACTCCAAAAATCTCAAGTGTTGATCTGGAGTAAAAATCCCTAATGCAAATGTGAAAATGTTGCTCAACGTTTTAACAGAAAACAGAAATTAAGAAGAGAAAATCACAGTACAATGAGAAACACATTTGAAATTAAATATTTATTAAGGGTTTAAATCATATTTCTGTCAAAGAGTCAAACAAAAGACTGCGGGCCATTTACCATAAATAAAAGCAACAAGAAGGAAAGACTATTACGAAGAAATTGATAGGTCACGTTGTTTTGCCTTATGTTAACTTCAATAGTACTTTAATTTCAATAGTATAAACTGTTTAATG
>NW_006921714.1:6688350-6693383 GCF_000298275.1 Orycteropus afer afer | reverse complement strand
AATAATAGACTTTCTTTCGTACAGCAGTTTTGGGCTTACAGGAAACTTGTTTAGTAGAGAGCTCCGGCAGAGTGCCTCCCACTCCTGCCCAGTGTCTCCTGTTATTAACCTCTTGCATTCCTGTGGTACCTTCGTCACAGTTGATGAACCAGTACTGACACATTATTATTAACTAAAATCATAATTCACACACAGTAGGGCTCACCCCTTTGTTGGATCGTTCGACAGGTTTTGACAAATGCGTAATGTCACGCATCCACCATCAGGACATCACGTGGAATCGCTGCACTGACCCTGGGCGTCACATGTTCACCCCTCCGCTGTCGACCTGATCCCCTGGCAACTGCGCATGTTTTCTATCTTTAGTTTTGTCTGTTCTAGAATGCCATGTGGTTTGGACATACAGTATGTAGCTTCTCCAGCCTGGCTTCTTCACTTAGCAACATGCATGTGCGGTTCTCTCCGTGTCTTCGTAGCTTGACAGCTCATTCTTTTTATCCCTGAATAGCACTCCATTATACAGATGCACCAGTTTGTTTATGCATTTACCTATCAAAGGACACACTGGTTGCTTCCAAGATTAGGCAATGATGAATAAGTTTCCTATAAACCCTTGTGTGAAGGTTTTGGAGAGGACACAGTTATCAATTCATTTGGGCAAATTCCTAAAAGCATGAATGCTGGATCACATGGTAAGACCATGTGTAGGTGGGTAAGAAACTGCCAAACTGTCTTCAGAGTGGCTGGACCATTTTGCATTCCCACCACAATGGATGGGGTTTCTTCCAACATCATCATCAACATTTGGTATTGTCAGTGTTTTGGATTTTGCCATTCTAAACGCGTGTACTGGAATTTCATTGTTGTTTTAATTTGCAATTCTCTAATAACATATGGCATTGAACATCATATATTAGCATATAATGTTGAACAAATGCTCATTCGCCATCTGTGTGTCACCTTTGGTGGGGTGTCTGAAGTAGTTCTTCAGATATTTTGCCCATTTTTATTGGGCTGTTTGTTTAAATAATGCTGAGTTTTATGAGTTGTTATGTATTGAATTGCATCCCCCAAAATATGTTGGAAATCCTAAGCTCCATGCACATGGCTATAATCTCATTTGGGAACGAGTTTTCTGCTGTATTAATAATGAGGCAGTATGGGAAGTATGGGTGTAGGGTACACATTGAGTCAACCACTTTTGAGATATAAAAGGAAAAGATTAAACATGCGGAGATGGGGGAGGAGAGGTGCCAAGCCACACGCAGGTCATCCAAGAGCAGAAGCTCAAAAGGATAAGGACCTTCCTCCAGAGTCAACAGAGAGAGAAGGCCATCCTCTCCAGGTGCCACCAGGTGATCGGACTTCTGGCCTCCTAAACCATGAGAAAATACATTTCTGTTTGTTAGATACAACCATCTGTGGCATTTCTGTCAGGACAGCACCAGGTAACTAAGACAAGGGTTCTGTGTGTAACTTAGATACAAGTCTATTATTACACAAATGTTTGCAAGCATATTCTCCAAAGCTGTGGTTTCTTTTTTCACTTTCATCATATACAATAAACTTTTAATGAGTCCACAGAACATCTATAATCCACATAAAGAAAGCGTTTTATTATACTAGATGGTTATAACTTAATTAATACTCACATTATAGTACAAAAAAGAACTGAGTAATACATTCAAAATGCCAAGAGTTATGGGTAGTATCCTACATTCTAAAATAAACTTCTCACGTGATAGACTGTTCAACAAATGGTTAATAAGGGTACACTTCCTCTGCAAGGAGAGTTACTACCTCTGAGCTGCTGTTACCACATACCAACTAACACAGAGGATAAAATAATCGTAAATGTAAAGGGCTGTGCCTACGTCAGGAGCCTGGTGGCACACTGGGTCGGTAGGTCCTCCACTGCTAACTACAGGGTCAGTGGTTCTAACCCACCAGCCACTCTGCAAGAGAAAGATGTGGCAGCCTTGGAAACCTATGGGGCACCTCTACTCTGTCCTATAGAGTCGCTAGGAGTGGAAACCAACTGGACAGCAATGAGTTTGTGTTTTCTGTGCCTACATGTCACACAGGGAGCCTTGGTAGCATAGTGCCTAAGGCACTTGACTGCTAACCAGAAGGCTGGCGGTTCAAACCCACCAGCCACTCCTCGGAAGGAAGGCTGGGCAATCTACTCCCGTAGTGATACTGCCTCGGAAACCCAAGGAGGGGTCGCGATAAGTCGGGTCTGACTCGATGCCACATAACAACAACAACAACATGTCACACTGTCATTATTCCTTCAAAGAGGCAATTAATGAAAAATGTTATTCCAAATGTACTCTAAATTATGTTATCAAAACCTATGATCTCTTACAGTTTTCTACATGTAAAGAGAGGTTTTAGAACAGAAGAGCTAAAAGTCAGTGGCTAAAGTGAAGAAAAAGGGAAAAATTATCTTTCAATTCTTACGCTTTATCATACCATATAGTCCATGGCATAGCTTTCCTAAATGGAAGGATAAGGAAATAAGCATTGATTCATCTGCTTTGAAAGATTTTTCACAAAATGACTTCACTAAGGGAAGTATAGTCTGACTTCTGTCATCTGGAAAACAAAACAAAATAAAGTATGCTTTAGATCCAGCTGTCCGTACTGCACACGTGGGAATTAACACATACACACAAATGCCAAAATGAGAAAACAGTACGTTAGTCTCATAACAGTAGAATATATTTGAAAACAATGATGATGGAGGAGGGTGGTGAAGAAAGTGATGAGAGGATGGTGGGAATTATCAAAAACTGTAATGTCACGCTGAAGGGTCTGGACTATATGCTGTGGGTGACAGTGGGCAGAATGCAAAGAATAATCAAAATGATCAAGTGGCTGTGACTGAGGTTCTGAGTCCGCGTGACTGACAGAATCCTACCACGGTTGACAAAGATAGATGGGTGGCAGGCACGGGAGCTGCTTCTTCTCAGTTACCTACATCTCACCCCGTGCTGCAGTGTAAGCCCATCACATCATGTCATTTGGGGTTGAAATTAAGTGAGATGATAATATGCTCTGTGTACTGAATTTCCTCACTTCTCCTTCTTAGATGCCTCTTCTCTAAAAAGTTAGTCAATTCTTTGAGTCTGCTGAGGTAAAAAATTTCTGATCTATTAATGATATCTAAATCCTTTCCAATTCACCCACATTTCTTTTAAACTTTGAGAAATGAACCACTACTTCATTAAAGCTCTGGCAATACTAAGTAAAATTCTGTAATACATTGATTAATATCTTGTTATTATGGTTATCATCACATTTTGGTACCCTATCTACTAAATAATAATGTCCATTCAACATTTATTGAATTCCTTACACAGCAAGCATTATACTAAGTAGCAGAAGGAGGAAGATGAATGAAGTCCTTTAACCTTGAGAAACTCAGACCAGCAAGGAAGTCAAACAGAAAGTACCCTAAGACAATGCGATCATTGCTTTAATTGTGCTGATTCTCAGAAGCTGATCACTAGGCCTTTCTCCCAAGGACAGCCAGAGATAATACAGACACAGATGGGCATGAGTGTGCGCCAATAAAACTTTATTTACAAAAACACACGGTGGGATGGAGTCGGCCTAAACCCAGTATAAGATATTTGGCAAAGTGCCAAAGAGTAAACGTTATTTAAATTGGGCACTGAAGGAGAAGAAGGATTGGGCCAGGGGAAAAGGTGGGGGATGGGAACAATACAGAGAGGAAAGAGTGTGAGAGGCAAGGCCAGAGCTGTGGAAGAATGTGGTTTGCTCAGATAACGGCTAGTGTGCAGGGGCATAAGACACAAGGAAGAGCAAACAGTGAAGCCAACAACACACTTTAGCCCACATCTGTGAAAACAGAGCGTGGGTCAGTGAGGGAGAAGAAACTGAAGATGACGCCAAAGTTTGAGTCTGAATGCCTGAAGGCACTACCGAGGACGAGGAGACCATTCATTCACTTATGTATTCCAGCTTTTAGTCTTCTGTTTCATCATGGTGTCTAAATGATTGCTCTGTAACATTCATACATCATTACTGTCCACCTTGCAGTAATCTTAAGAGGCTCTCACTCTAGTTCAGAACAGACACTGATAATTTAAGTAAATATAATCCTAGAATTACACAACTGAGTTTTGCACCTAAGTGTTCGACATTTACCCGTCCACATGTCACCTTATCAAAATGGTGAATGTCCACTGATAAACTAATGTCTAGCATTAGTCCAGGGTCTGGTCACACATTAGGTGGAGCAGCTAATTGTCTTTGTGATTGGATTTGTACATTAAGAAATACTTCCTTACCCATCCCCACACAGATACACCATCCCAACTTCTCCCCTCTCCTCCAAAAGCCATGATTTTTCTACCATTAAAATCATTATTAAAGAGAGGAAACTCATTTAGATATTGTTGGGGTCAGGGTTTACCTTCAAACAATTAACTGAGCAAGTGAAAGGCAAATGACCAAGCCAAATTCTTGGTCCTATGCACAAGGGAGTTAAGGAGAGACAAGAGAGAGGTATGGAACTGCAGCAAATGCAGATGCCATGAGTGTAAAGGTGGCAGCAGAGAAGGTACCAAAAGAGAAAGGGTCGTGAGGACAGAGAAAGGAGGGATGCTTGACACTCATCATAAAAGGTAACTTAATAATGGTACCTTTCACGTATGGGACACAACACATGGGAAAGCACTGCTTTCAGAAGGAAAGATGTAGCCACATGAAGACTTACCTGTGTCAAATATGTCAAGCAGATTAACCAAAGTTTCAAATGCTGCAAGCCGCACGCTACTGCCTTCATCACTAGAGAGTTCTATCAATTCGGGGAGCACCACACTTTTTGTAAGTTCTGTCCTGCACAATAAGCAATAGAGGAAAATAAATCAAACCAACACATTTGCAGAAAGACCCCACTGTGAACAAGTCTCTGGGCTGAGTGCTATAAAAATAGGAAAAGTCATAAAGATATTGCTTCTGCCTCTAGAAGCTTCCAACCTGGCTGGAAAAACATGGTATAA
>NW_006921714.1:6686649-6687853 GCF_000298275.1 Orycteropus afer afer | reverse complement strand
TGTGGGTGCAATATATGTGAAAAATATAGTAACTGCAAAAAGCCAAACAAGACCATGTTATGGTGAAACCTGTGAGAGCCAGAACTCAACGGACTGCCTTGCTTTTCCAGGTTTCACAAGTTTTCCACTTTTGACAAGGTGCAGTCTTACCACTTTTAGTGGAAAATATTTGAGTTTTAGTGCAAAATATTTGAATTTTCCTTCTCTAACAGGTTACCACCTTATACAGGTTACAGCTGTCACAGGTTACACTGATTTTTGATAGATTTTTCCATGCACATAAAACATGGCATTACAATAAACTAATTTCTAAAGAGAGGAATGATAACATTGTACTTGATATCCCAAAAAAAAAAGGAATGAAAATATGAATGCTTTTAGGTAATATATAATACTTATTATGCAAGCACAAATGGTTCTTACTCAACACTTTAATCTCTTTCTACCTATTTATCATAATAAGATGTCATTACAATGGCATAACACTCTGATAAATGGAAGGTTTATGATGCAGCCAGAGCTTTGGGGCACAAGATGGAATAGGTCATGCTTTGGAATCTCTATGGAAAATCACGTGACTACGTATGTGTGGGTCTATTTCTACATTCTCTATTCTGTTCCATTGAGTTGTATGTCTATCTGTTCAACATTACATTCTTTTGACTACTGTAGCTTTATTATTAACCTTGCAATCAAGTTTAATCCTTTGTATTCATTTTCATTTACTTTGGCTATTGTTGTTGTTGTTGTTGCTATGTGCCATCGAGTCGGACCCGACTCATAGCGACTCCTCCTTGGGTTTCCGAGGCAGTATCACTACGGAAGTAGATTGCCCCATCTTATATTTCCATACAAATTTTATAATAGGTTTTCAATTTCTACAAAGAAAACAGGAACAATTTGGATTAGGATTAAAATTAATCTCAAGATCAGTTTGAGGAGAACTGACATTTAACAATACTGAATTCTCTAATCCATGAATATGGTATATCTCTTCATCTACTTTTTCTTTTAAGTTTCTGTCAGAGTTGTTCTGTAGTTTTTCATGAACTGTAGAAGTCTCATACATTTTACATATTTATTGTAAAGAGGATAATTTTAAACTTCATTTTCCAAATATTTGTTGCTGGTATATGAAAATCCAATTGATTTTTTTATATGCTAACCAAATATCCTGAAACTCTGATGAATTCATTTATCTGGT
>NW_006921714.1:6672185-6673399 GCF_000298275.1 Orycteropus afer afer | reverse complement strand
ACAACAACAACAACAACATGACCTCTTCTTGGGAGCTCTGGTAGCATAGTGTCTAAGGCACTTGACTGCTAACCAGAAGGCTGGCAGTTCAAACCCATCAGCCACTCCTCGGAAGGAAGATGGGGCAATCTACTTCCGTAGTGATACCGCCTCAGAAACCCAAGGAGGGGTCGCTATGAGTCGAGTCTGACTCAACGGCACATAACAACAACAACAACAACATGACCTCTTCTTAATAATTCATTGTCATCAAGTCAGTTCTGACTCATAGCGACCCTAGAGGGCAGAACAGAATTCTCCAAGGCTGTAATCTTTATGAAAGCAGACTGCCACATCTCACATCTTTTTCCCACAGAGCAGCTGGTGAGTTTGAACCACTGACCCCTTGGTTGGTGGCCAACTACTTTAACCACACTCTTATGTAAGAATCACTTGGGGATTTGTTAAAACGTAGATTCTGATTCAGAATATCTGGGGTAAAAATGCAAATTATCAGCAAATGGGTTGAACCAGAATGAACCAGTTCCAAGCCCTGATTTTATGCATTTGTCAAAAGGACAGCAAAAAAATAACTCAGGCAATAGCAGTTTTCAGCCTTGATAACAATTCAAGTCCTATTAGTGAAACCCAATGAGGGGTCGCTATGAGTCAGGGCTGACTCGACAGCACATAACAACAATAACAACAACAACTAGGACACGAACAACTCAAAATCAAATAGGTGTGCATATAACCGAGTAGTGGTTGACAGCAAATAATCAAGCAAATTAGTTGTTGTGGATTCTGACGTAACAAACTAGGTAACTTCTTTCTGGTTTTATTTTATAAATTAACCCTTAAGCAATAATCCTATATTAATTTTCAGAGGAATAATTTGGAAATCTTTGCTCCACCCATTTGTGAACAGTGGTGAACGATCAGAAGACATGAAATAGAATGCAGAAAGACAACAGTCAATTCTCTTACTAGGATCTGATCCTAGTCAAGGAGCACAGCTCTAGGCAAGATTGCATTCATTATGGTTCACAATGAGCCTAAGAACCAGCTTAACCTATCAGAAAGAAGGTGGTCCTGAGATCAAAGTAAGAGAACTAAATGGTCAAGCTTCCAACACAACACCTACTCTAAAGGGTACTGTGGTGGCTATGTTTGTGTGTCAACTTGGCTGGGCCTGGTTGAGTGGCTGGGCAGCTGGTGGTGGTTATTCCCCATGA
>NW_006921714.1:6654359-6671440 GCF_000298275.1 Orycteropus afer afer | reverse complement strand
GGGGGGGAGTTATAATACCAAAAACACGGTGTGTGTGTACAGTTAGGATGTATATGTATATGTAGATACAGCTGTTGTTAACGACCACCGAGTCAGTGCCCAACTCCTGCAACCCCATTCATTACAGAGTAGAACACGGGATGTTCATAGGATACAACGCTGGGACAGTCATGTTTGTAATCTTTACACAAGCATTTTGCCAGGCCTATCTTCCGTGGAGGCCCTGGATGGTTTTCGAACTGCCAACCTTTGGATAAGCAGCTGATCACAAATTGCTTGTGTGACCCAGGTTCCTGTATGTATTGTGCTACCCAGACCCGATTTCATAGGGAAAGAAGAGATTGCCGACCCTATGCATGCCTTGAGCTTCACACAGGCAAAAGGTGAGCAGAGCACCACAGGAGCAGGTCGAAGCCCGGAGTTGCACAGGAGACACAGAAAGGCCCCATCAGAACATGCTCACATCTGACCCGGTAATAGAGCTGGCAGCCAAAACGAACACAGCCACGTTCCAAGCATGGTTTACATTGGGACACTTTCCCTTCCTGGGTCTAGGTATGTGGAATTAGAGGGAAGTTAATGAGCCTAGAAGGAAAAGATGTGAATGCTAACGAAACACCTATCACAATGTTAAGTATGTTCACTTGTATCTCTTAATCCCCATTGGGTGGGAGCTGTTCTTATGATCATTTTTACACATCATATAACGTAGGTATTCAATGGCTCCCAACAGAGTAGGCTTACCTCACAACCCAGAAATAAAACCACATCAAAAGGTCTTTGAAAGGAAACTTACCCAATGCCCTGAGCTATATTTTCTAATTGCCGACACATACAAGATCGAACTTCATATTCCACATCTTGGCAGAGCGATTTTACCAGTGGAAGTATTTCTCTTTTAATGCTGATGGAGGAAAGGAAAGAAAAATGTAAATGAGGGACTGACTGCTTTAGAATAATTAATATTTTCAAACAATTATCACAATACTGTTGTGTTGTTAGGATTCGGTGAGTCAGTTCTGACTCACAGTGACCTATGTACAATGTAATGAAACACTGCCCAGTCTTCACCATTCTCACAATCATTGCTATGTTTGAACATCGTTGCAGTCACTGTGGCAATCCACCTCATTGAGGGTCCTCCCCTTTTTCACTGACTCTACTTTATCCAGCATGATGCTCTTCCCCTGGGACTGGTCCCTCCTGATGGCATGTCCAAAGTACATAACATGAAGTCTCACCATCTTCGCTTCTAAGAAGAATCCTAATTGGTTGCACTTCTTAAAAGACAGATGTGCTTGTTCTGCCAGCCCGTGGTATAGTCAATATTCTTCACCAACACAAGTCAAATGTATCCATTTTCTTTCAGTCTTCCTTATTCAGTGTCCAGCTTCCATACACATATGAGGCAACTGAAGATACCAAGGCTGAGGTCAAGCACACCTTGACATCTTTGCTTTTTAATACTTTTAAGAAGTCTTTTGCAGCAGATTTGCCCAAATGCAATTCATTACTTCGTTGCTTGATTGTCGCTTCCCTGAATGTTGATTGTGGATCCAAGTAAAATGAAATCCTTGACAACTTTAATATTTTCTCCATTTATTGTGATGTTGCTACTGGCCCACTTGTGAGAATTTTTTGTTTTCCTTATGTTAAGGTGTTCTCCATATTGAAGGCTGTAGTCTTTGATCTTCATCAGTAAGCGCTTCAAATGCAAGCAAGGTGGTTTCATCTGCATACGCAGGTTGTTAATGAGTCTTCCTCTAATCCTGCTGCCATGCTCTTCTTTAGTCCAGCTTCTTGGATTATTTGCTCAGCATAGAGATCAAATGAATATGGTGAAAGATACAGCCAGATAACACCCTTCCTAATTTTAAACCATGCAGTATCCCCTTGTTCTGTTCAAACAACAGCCTCTTGGTCTATGTACCTCCTGAGCATAATTAAGTGTTCTGGAATTCTTATTCTTCATAATGTTATCCATAATTCATTATGATCCACACAGTTGATGCCTCTGCATAGTCAATAAAACACAGGTAAACATCTTTCTACTATTCTTTGCTTTTAACCAAGATCCATCTGACATCAGAAATGGTATCAGACTCCCCCGAGTTTGGCTTGAATTTCTAGCAGTTCCCTGTCAATGTACTGCTGCAACCATTTTTAAATTATTTTCAATATATTTTTACTTGTGTGTGATATTAATGAGATTGTTTGATAATTTCTGCATTCCATTGGATCATCTTTCTGTGGAATGGATTGCTTCCAGTCAGGTGGCCAGGTAGCTCTTTTTCAAATTTCTTGGCAGAGACAAGCAGTCATTTCCAGCATTGCATCTATTTGTCAAAACATCTCAATCAGCATTCCATCAATTTCTGGAGCCTTGTGTTTGGCCTATTCGTTCACTACATCTTGAATTTCTTTCTTCAATACCATCCATTCTTGATCATATGCTGCCTCTTGAAATGGCCAAATGTCGACCAATTCTTTTTGGTTCCATGACTTTGTCTATTCCTTTCATCTTCTTTTGATGCTTCCTGCATCGTTCAATATTTTACTCAAAGAATACTGCCACTTCAGGCTTGAATTTTTTCTTTAGTTCTTTTAGCTTGAGAAATGCTGAGTGTATTCTTCTCTCTTTTTTTTTTAAACTCCAGGTCTTTCCATATTTTATTATAATACTTTTCTTTGTTTTCTTGAGCCACCCTTTGAAATCTTCTGTTTTGTGCTTTTACTTCATCGCTTCCTCCATTCACTTTAGGTATTCTCCATTCAAGAGCAAGTTTCAAGAGTCTCTTCTGACATCCATTTTGGTCTTTTTTCTCTGGTAGCTTAGTGCTAACCAGAAGGCTGGTGGTTCAAACCCACCAGCCACTCCTCGGAAAGAAGGTTGGACAATCTACTTCCGTAGTGATACCACCTCAGAAACCCAAGGAGGGGTTGCTATGAGTTGGATCTGACTCAGCAGCAGTGCGTTATGTTGTTCTGTTGTGTTTTAAACAAGCTTTTGCTTTCTTCACATATGACGCGCTTGATGCCATCCCACAACTCATCTGGTCTTCAGCCATTACTGTTCAGTGCATCAAATCTATTGTTGAGATGGTGGCATAGTGCCTACACCTCTGACTGCTAGCCAGAAGGCTGGCGGTTCAAACCCACCAGCTACTCCTCGGAAGGAAGGTTGGGCAATCTACTTCCATAGTGATACCGCCTTGGAAACCCAAGGAGGGGTCACTATTAGTCAGATCCAACTTGACAGCAGTGAGTTTTCTTTTTTTGAGTTTAGATACTCAAGTTTGTTCTTTAGCTCTCATGGACTATTGAAATATTAGTTTACCCTAATAATAACAAATATACTTCCATGTAAAGCTTTATGGTTTACAATATATTTTTAAGTGTCTCATCAAATTTGGATGGCATCATTAACTACTTTTAAATTATGTATATTGCTGGATATTTTCAAAATAATGATTAATTTTGTCAAATGCAGTTGATGCTAAAATAAAGACTATCACAAGTGGCTATCTAACAACCCCACCAACCAAATTCTCCTTCAATTTTATACTTTACTCTTGTGTTATAACTAGGTAACACTCCCTTCCAGTTGATATTTATGATCTGGATAGAGAACAACACATAACTTATGAACATTCTCCATAAGAGTTCCAAAACAAGATAAATCATTCAAAATAATAAACTCAATAATGGGGAAAAAAAAAGGAGGAATTCTAATTTTATGCTATGTTTACCAATTTTTGAAGTTTATACAATAACTTTTATTCTCAGCGGTACACTGGATATGGGACAGGGAAAGAGTAAGATGGGAAATAAAAAGAAAGTCAACCTCATTAATTTTTAAAAGCCACGAGATCAAGAGAAAATGCATCTGAGAAAGCAGATTTCTGTCAGAATTCTATAAAGTTAAAACAATTAAACTTTTGTGTAATATGGAATAATACAAACCTAATAAAATTGCTAAGCATACAGTCATATGTTTTAAATTGAATTTAATAAAATGAACAATAAATTATATACAAATACTCACATATGGGCATCAAATTTGTTGGTCAATTTTCCTAAAATTTTACAACTAACTAAACGAGACTGTACTGTTTGGGATAGTTGTGCCTTGGAAACCAGTGGATTCAAAATCTAGAAAGAAAAGATTTAGAGAACAAATTCACAAAGGTTTATACGTTCTTGACACTGATGTCAACTGTTTTCTTCAGAAAATATTATAGAGCTCTGGCGGCGTAGTGCCTAAGGCATTTGACTGTTAACCAGAAGGCTGGCTGTTCAAACCCACCAGCCACTCCTCAGAAGGCAGATAAGGCAATCTACCTCCATAGTGATACTGCCTCGGAAACCCAAGAAGGGGTTGCTATGAGTCGGATTCTACTCAACGGCAGTGAGAGAAAGAGAGGAAGGTTTCTAAGAATGTGAATTATAATTTGAAGTGCATGGTTATTCATACCTCAGATGATTTTATTTGCTTTCTTGATTATAAAGGTAAAGATGATGATAAATTACACATTAAAAACAATCAAGAATCAAAATAATTGAATTAAAGTTTATGCAGAATTCTGCAATCATCTGTATAAATATAAAGTATAATTTTGAAGCACGCATTTTCAAAAGAAAAAGGCAAATTAATTACCAGATGTCTTGAAGTTTATTTTTATTTAATAAAGCTTGACTTTATGTTTATCCTAAAGAGATGCAAAAGATTATAGCTTCAAATGAATTGTATTCATTGTCACTTAAATACAACAACCCAAGCCTGACACTGTATTAGGAATATGCTAGGCACTCAGCAACTCAACAGCATGATAAACTGTAAAGAACTGTGAAGATCAAACCCTAATTCTGAATTCAGCTCTTTAATTTGCCCAAGTGGTCTTGCTATTTCTCATCCCTGGATCGCCTATCTATATAAAGTGGAAATAGGAATATGGTACTCAGACTCAAGTTCTAAAATTCCATGATTCTAATAAAAGTGTCAACTTTTTTATTTCCTTTCAACAAAGTAATCAAAATTGCTGACTGCAAAGTGATACATAATGTAATTTAAAATTGAAAGAGGAGTCAGATTTGGGTACAGACCCCTGTCTCCTTCCATTGCCACTTTGCAATAAATAATTTTCTCTCCTCTTTAAAGAAAAAAAAAAATGGAAAGAGTCAAAATAAAATGTTTATTTAAAATCTTAAAAATCACATTTTAAATAATCGGAGTAAAAATTGCATTCAACTGCATATTGCTCTTCAAAATACAGAAACAACACATGTCTGCATTATGTTCAACATATAAATATATATAACCATCCAGATGTTTTTCATCAGTTACACAAATATCCTTATAACTGGATGACTCTTCCATTTTAAAGCAAGTATTCTGGCATCCTGAGGACAAAGATGCTTTAATTAAATCCTTAGAGAACACTTACCTGTTTCTTTCAGCCATGACATATTCAAAAGGATATGTAAAAGGAGGCAAAACCATTGCATAAGAAGAAAAAGTTCCTTTCTGTTTCCCTAGTTTCTCATCTTAATTTACTGAAAAGGGTATATTCAGCAATGTTGAAAGTTAAAAGGCAAACAACAAACAGAAAAATATTTGCAACAAATACACGAAGGACTGGAAATCTAATAGTATATATAAATAGTAATGAAAGGACAGGATCAATTTGGATAAAATAATTCCAAGAGAAAGAAATAGACCCAGTTTACATATAATTTATGAGAAAACATTCAACCACATAAAAATTCCAATTAATATATAATTCCATTTTTTTGCACATCAAATTTAACTGGAATATTCATCACTTCTAAAAGTCCAGGCAAGGCATTCTCACATATTGTTGGCCGAGAGCCTTAATAATGCCCTCTGATCCAGTAATTCCTCTTGTTTGGAAGTTACAGTTAAGGAAATTATCTGAAAAAAAGAAAAAGCTCCACAGAAATGTTCATTAACACCTTGCTTTGACAGGCAAATACTGAAATCAGGCATCCCTTTTAACAAGTAGGTGAAACAGTTTGCCAAAGAGGTAATTCTAAGTGCAAAGCCAGCAGACATCAATTCAGGATGAGCCCTGATGTGGCAAACAGCCGCCAGGAACAGAGAAGAAAGCCAGAAAGGAAATACAGTAGAACTTAAAGCAGCAACAGCGAGCAGGACCAGGGGCTCCTGCGCTTCCTTCCATTCTCTGTAGTACTCAAATTGTCTGTGATGACCACATGTTGCTTTTGGAATGGGCAATAACTTTTTCCTTTTTTAAAGTACCATTTTGGAAAGAAACAAAGAAAAAAATCTAGTGACTGGCATTACTAGTTACCAAACAAACAAACAAACAAATGCATATATATATGTATGTATGTATGTATATTACCTCATGCCTTAGGGTTTCCTTTGGCAATGCTTCTATGACAGACAGAAGAGTTTCCAGCCATGCATTACTAACACCTGATTGACACAGACAGAACATGCAAAATTAAATGGCTCACAAATTCAGTTTCCACTCAGCCAATTAAGTTACAATAACAATCAATGATTCAATGAGAATAATAACTTTTCTTAATATTCTAAGAAGTTTCTCTCTTTGCCTTAGCTAACATCTGGAAAAATTATTGGTTTATATTTTTAAAAATACCCACTACGCCACCAGAACTCCTTATTTTTAAAAAAATAATAATCTGTCAGGGGTAACCTTTAACTCAAACAGTGCATTTCTGCTGAATGGTAATACTATAAACGTAAATATGGTAAAGCACTAAAAAGATCATAAGAAGGCGGGCCTTCAGCTTTCAAAGATCCTGAATGTTGACGTTTCTATACGGAGATAGCCAGGGCTGTGTAAGTCGTACCACCGATCAGCTCCCGGGCACCATGGTCCCATTCGGCTATCTTCATCAGGTTAATAGGATTCAAAATACCTCCACAGCCCACATACGAGACACAGTGAGTAAGTGTGCAATAAACATGCCAGGCCCCTGACCTGCATCCCTGTGCTCCAGGTGCAGCAGGATGACTTGTAGAAAGGAGTGGGCATATGCGTGAATGGACACTGACTCCTCGTGTAGAATGGTCAAAAATGACGCAGCAGCCGTTAACTGCGTTTCCACCCCCGCAACATGCAGGGCTTCCTGTGTAACAGAGAGTTTGCTATTTATATAGGTGAGAGATCAGAAGTTAGTATTTTTAAAAATCCAAGATCATAGCAACCAAAATCATTCATACTAGACTTTTTAAGATATGTATTTCCTCTTATTACTTTAGTGAAGGAAACTATGTTAATCTACTTCTGTTCATTTTACTCAAAAGACCACACAAAACTTAAATGTCTTAGGAATTTAGTGAATGAAAGAGCACTCTATGTGCTTTACTGAATGGAAACTATAAACAGTACCTAAGCGTTGAAATAACAGAGGAGGGGTTTCTGATAGATCTCTCTATTTTGCTGCGTGCATTAATACTCTGTCATCCTACCCAGTACAGTAATGTCACAGCTTCAACAATCACAAGTGACTACCTTGTTTTCTGCTTCCAAAACCAAAAACTACGCCTTCTGCTACAGAAAAGGAATACACTTCAGATTGTGCATATGGATTTATTTTTCCCCTTTAAACAACTAACAAGAATATAAATTACCATGATGTAAATTGTATTTAAAAGATTTTTTTAAATATCAGATACCTTTTTTTAATTATGTTCAGTCATCTCCTTTCCCCGTGGAAAAAATTTTAAAACTCATAAGGGAAGTTAAAATCTACATTAGAATGTTAGTTTTCTACACACTAAAGAGACAAAAAAAAAAAAAACTATCTTTTTTTTAATAGTCCTTAAAGGTATTACCTGTACTTCTTTAGAAGTGTGTGTGTATGTGTGTGCAATAGAAAGGTGGCTTAAAGCACTACTTTGTTAACTCTATTATGACAATTTTAAGAACCTCGCCTATATGTCTATTTTGTAAGTAACATAGAGTACTAGTTATAATTAGTTATAATAGATGACTTCAAGTTATAAAGCAAGTTTCGTATCTGTGATCTTAGGAAATTAACTTTTCTGAATTGTCACCTAATGTGTAAACTGAATTGTAGCATCATCTTCGGAGAGATTTTACAAACATTCCCATCAGATACTATATATGCAAGTACCAGAAAATCTCTGGGTATATCATTTAAACAGAACTCTTCTTACTTACCAATTTATCGTGTCAAATGAACACTTTAATAACAACCACTGTACAGCCAACTCTCTCCTGTCCATTTAACCCTTGGATATCTAACAGGAAACTCACACCTATCTTGCCCCAACTGAGCTACTACTCTCTCCCACCCCTGCCCCTCCTGCGATCCCCCTCATCTCAGTAAACAGCAGTACCTTCTCATGGCTCAGCCCACAAACTCAGAGGCCGTTCCCGACGCTCCTCATTCCCCCATCAAGTCATCAATAAGTCCTGACCGCTCTCCCTTCAAAATACATCCCAAATCTGACAACTTACCACTTCCACGGTAACCACCCTCATCTGAGCCACTGTCACCTCATCTACAGTATTCCAGTCCCTGCTTCCGTTATTACTCTAGTAGCGATTCTCTATAAAGAAGCCAGAGAGAGTCTTTCAAAATATTAAGTCAGATCATTGCACTTCTCTGTTCAAAATCCTCCAATAGCTTCCCATCCCTCGTTTCCCTTTTCCCCAAATGCCCACACAGCTGGCTCCCTGACTTCTTTCAAGCATCTACTGGAATACCATCTTTTCAATGAGGACTTGTCTTAAACTGAAAACCCGCCCCCTTGCCCCAGCACTCACCACTCCCATTACAGATTCATTTGTCTCCATAGCATCATCCATCACACCATATATTCATTGTTTACTGTCTAGCCCCAACAGCTAAACTTGAGCTTCATGAGGGCAAGACTTTTAATCCATTTTGTTCACGACTACATCCCCAACTCCTAGCACATAGTAGGCATTCTGTAATTACTGAATAACGGAGTACCTCTAACCCTTTCACCTGAACTTCCTGCCCTTGACACTCTCACTTCACATGCACTTTCCTCACCTCCTAAAAGGTGAGGAATTAAGAGATTCTGAGGTTAGTCTGAGCACTAGGGAATTAGGCAGAAAGCAAAGTAAAACTGCATTACCCAGAAATGCATTCTCAATTTTCTATCATGACAATAAGGAGGTGTGCCCGTCACCTACCACTGCAGCATCTATGTGACTGTAACTTAGACCATGAACTTAAGACTCCTTTGATGCAGCATAGTGGGACCACTGTCAGTCATAGTACTATAGATAATACATGTTATCTCCTAGGTCATTTTATAGTCAAAGAAACAGACAGACAATCAAGGATTTTGCTAAGGCCAGCAAGCTAATAATCACCAAGAATAAGACTTAACTTTTCTCTGCCTGATGCCAAAGCACTGCTAAGCACCGAGTTCTTGCTTACAGATTCTATCCTTCCATTCATCACTTATTAAAACTTGGCTTAAATCAACCCTGTGCCTTCAAGGGCTGGTGGTTGGAATCTGGCAGTGGGCAAGTATTTATGTGATAATGCTTAACTCCCAGAAAACAAGTTAGGGTGGCTGATTGTTGCTTTGTCTTGTTTGAATCTTTTTGTCGCACACTGTACAAAAATGTTACAAGGTTTTCAACCAATCATCAATAAATATCCTAAGAATTCTTGGCTGAAAGAAAAAGAGAAGGAACGGTGAGACGTAAAACCGAAATAGCAATTGGCTCTGAAACCCGCCCTCCCTTCCCCCCACCTCTTTTACGGTTTCCAAAACAAACATTTGTTCCACACTAACAATTTTGGATTTGGGAAACACTCTCAGAAGATTTGATGTGGCCAGTATATACACATCAGTGACAGATTTCAGAAGACACCGCTTTTATTTAGTAACAGAAAGGACTTTGCGAAGAAATATTAAATTGTGAGGGCCAAATGGACATTCTGTTTACATGAGTCTGCTGTTTTAAGTTCCAAAAGATGTCAGTCTGTCCCTTTTTAAAGTCAGGCAAGTCCCAGGTTTTGCATATAAGCCAACTTTATGCCAAAGAAGAACAGGAGAGGCTCTCCAGCGTCATCTCTTCGTTCGTATTACTTAGTCTTCACTCCCGCAGCAACATTTGCCCCAACTATTTTGCATTTAATTTTCGAAAAATCCTCAAGTCTTATCAGGATTTGGGTTTTTCTCTTGCTGTGCTGACTTCAACATCTGGGACTGTCCACTGTTAAGAAACCAGCACAGGCTAAGGATTTTATCACTGCTGAAAATCAACTGACTTCTAAACAGATGCTCTGAAACAGAACGCAATAAGAGTTCGAGACTTACCAATAAGTGCTCTCCTCCACAGAGTCACACCCTCGGGACAAACATATGTGAGGTCCATACTCTCTGGATAAATAAGTGTGCATCCTCATGGCCCTTGGGAGACACTGAAAAGTAAATTCCTCTATTGCTTAAGTGCATGCCTTAATGCCAGTTACCGTTCCTCTTACATACTACTGTAGGCTGGCAGCCCAGCCTGAACGCCTCAAAAACGAAATATTTGATAAAAGAGTTCATTTCCAAGTTTACAAAAAAAAAAAAAAACCTACTCAAGAAAGGAAAACGTGCTGGACAATGCTGCATTTAAATTCACTCTTTGGTTGGCCAGAGAGCATTCTGCCAAACAGTGCAACACACTCCCCGCAGAGAGGGAAACGGCTCTGTCTCCAACAAACCTGCATTCTATCCTCCAAGAAGAGATGTCTCGTTACCCTACACAAAGTAGAGAGGCAGTACCTAAATCAATGACTTACTCTAAACCAGCAAATATTTTGGATTCACACAGTTTGAAGCTAAACTTATGGAGCTTTACTTTTGGTAAAGGTAAAGCCACCAAAACCCAAACCCACCATCATCAAATCAATTCCAATTCTTGGCAACCCTGTAGGATGGGACAGAACTCCCCCATAGGGTTTCTAAGGCTGTCAATCTTTACAGAAACAGACTGCCTCCTCTTTCAGTGATGCAGCTGATGGGTTCAAACTACCAACCTTCTGGTTAGTAGCTCAGTGCTTAACACTATGGTAAAGGTAAAGGAGCCCTGAAATTATAAGTGTCTTTGAAGAGGTTTTACTGTCAGAGATAACATAACTGACTGCTTGAAATGAAGCAATAAAAGTTTAAAAAATTAAAATAGGAAGTCCAAGATATAATAAAATATCTGGGGTCTTGAAGGTCATAAATGTGGGAATTTTAAGTAACCAACAACAATGTATAGCTCTTTTCACTTTAAAAGTGTATTAATAAAAGACTTTAAAACTGAATTACATATGAATAAGCAAAACATAGGAGCTCTGGTAGCATAGTGCCTAAGGCACTTGACTGCTCACCGGAAGGCTGGCGGTTCAAACCCACCAGCCACTCCTCGGAAGGAAGGTTGGGCAATCCTACTTCCGTAGTGATACTGCCTCGGAAACCCAAGGAGGGGTCGACTCGACGGCAAACAACAACAACAACAACAAGCAAAACATGCCAAGTCTGAGACAGCTTCAATAATTAACCATGAGACTTCATTCTTTTCCCTACCTTTGACTGCCACATTCCATAGTGAAATGAAGGTGGGAGAACTAGATGAAAACACTCAAAATCAAAATCTGAGAGAAAAAATTAAGTGGAAACATTCAATAGAAAGAACAAAGAGATGAGTTTTACCTTTCTTTAAACCGTATTTTAGTAATTAGCAAGGTTTATGAGGAAGTACACATATATACACTGAGATCTCATTCCATAAGGGAAATCCCAATGGTGTGACACAATTGCTGTAAATATACAATGAAACACGCTGCCATGCAAAATGACAGCACACCAAACAAATTAAAGCACAGAGAGACATCAACACCAGGCTTTTATCACTGACATTCCAGCTGGACTACCTGCTAAGTCATTGTTAAATACAATAAATTACAACCATGTGTAATTTCAGGGTGTAGGCTTAAAATTGTAAATAAGCAGCTATTTAAAACTTTGCAGAGAAAGGACCTGATAATCAAAGAAGTATGTGTTTAATGAATGCAATAGCTATCAGTAGCCATTCCATAGGATCCATTCTAGGAATATTTAAGTAGTTAAATATTTTTTTAAAGAAAATCACACTGTTTGAGGGCAGAGGGAAATAACCAACAATGGGAAGTCTGGCAAATTTCTATACGCAAGTGGAAGTAGGATTTTTTTTTTTTCCAAGTCAATCAAAATACATTTACCTTCTGTCAGATTCAAGAGAAATGAGAATTTCAAAAGAAATTGTTAAGATACCAAAAAATAAAATAAAAAAAAAAAGATGTTGTAGATTTTTAAAAGAACAAACTAGAAATTTTCCCTACCTTTGAAATTCTATACCTGAAAAATACAATAATCAAAATGAGATTAGACACAAATGAATTAGTGAACTGGAAGATGAATTAGAATAAAACATACAGTGCAGCACTAAGAGAAAAAAAGATGGAAAAAAGAGGAGCAAAGTGAAAACTACAGAAAATACTATATGAAGGTCTAATATATGTGAAGTTGGAGTCCTAGAAGAAAAGGAAAGAGAAGGCAGAACCATATTGGAAAAGCAGTGTCTGAGGATTTTCCAAAATTGACAAAAAGCAAGTCACAGATTCAAGAAGCCCTACATAACCCAAAAATGATCAATAAATTTACAAAAAGGCAATGCAAATCCCATCACATTAAAAATATCTACTTAAAATTAATATGAAATACCTTTTAATACCAATAAAAACTGAGAGAATTTGACATCAGCAGATTTGAATGAAAAGAAATACTAAAGGATGTTCCTCATGCAGAAAAATAAAAAAGGATTCCAAATGAAAAGCCAGAGATGCATAGGCTACAATCAATCAATCAATAAATAGGTAGTAAAATCTAAATAAAAATTGATTATATAAAATAACAAAAAATAGTGAGGGGCTTGAAACACATAAACAATTAAAATATCTGACAACAATACATATAAATCAGAAGGGGATTAAACACAGTTAAAGTGTTGTTTGGCCCTAGTATTACCAAGCAAAGTATCTTTGTTGTAATCTCTAAAGTCACTAAAAAAGAAAACTAAAATCCATAGCGACCCCTCCCCTTGGGTTTCCGAGGTGGTATCACTACAGAGTAGATTGCCCAACCTTCCTTCTAAGGAGTGGCTGGTAGGTTTGAACCACCAGCCTTCTGGTTTGTAGTCAAGTGCCTTAGGTACTATGCCACCAGAGCTCCTGAAAGAGCATATAGCTTCTAAACTCAAATAAAGGGGGAAAGATGTATAATAAAATTACTTAATCAGTAAAGAAATTAGCAGTGGAAAAAATAAAACAGGTGGCAAAAAAGAAAAGCAAACAATAAGATGATATATGCAATTACATTAAATATAAATGGGCTAAATGATTCTATTAAAATATAGAATATCAGATTGCATTTTAAAAAATAAAAGCCAATTGTGTTGCTTAAACAAACAAAAAGACACAAACCTAAAACACTGTGATAAACAATATGGTTCAAACACAGGCAAAATTATTTAGGGATATATACTTAAATGGTAAACATTATAATAAAAATCAAATATTAAAACAAAAGCCAGGACAGTGGTTAATTATTTGGGGGCAAGAAGGAGGGGATAGTGACTGGAAAAGCATAGAAGAGCTTCTAGGCACCTGGCTATGTTCCTCTTGCCCTGGGCGGTTGCTAACACAGGTTTGTATACATTCTGTCATAAGTCAATGAGCTACAGTTTATGTTTTATGCACTTAGTCTCTATATTTTACTTCATAATTTAAAAAAAAATTAAAAATCAAGGGACAAGGACAATCAAAACAATATAAAATCCTAGAAAGCTGCAACATATTAACTGGAGAATTTGGTACTCATAAATCCTCAGTAGAAGAGCAACTCCTTAATGAGTGGGAGCTCTGGTGGTGTAGCGCCTGAGGCACTTGACTGTTAACCAGAAAGCTGACGGTTCAAACCCACCAGCCACTCCTAGGAAGGAAGGTTGGGCAATCTACTTCCACAGTGATACTGCCTCAGAAACCAAGGAGGGGTCGCTATGAGTCGGGTCCAACTCAAGGGCACATAACAACAACAACAATTCATAGCGGACTACGTGCGCACAAACACTGCTGTGCCAAATGTTCAGGAAGAAAACAAGACTATATAACTCCCTGTGCATAACTCCCAAAAATACACAGTCTATATTTTAATTGTTTATAACCTTTCAGTTAATTGAAAATAAAGTATATTCTTTATTTGGCCTTCAGGAGACCACACTATCCTTGTTTCCCTCCATCACTGGTCTCGCTTTTTCCTGAGAGGTTCCTCGTTGTATTCTCAAGCTCTAAATATTGGATCTCATCTCCCTCTACATTCTCTGCCTGGGAGGTTCAAGAAACTATAGAGTAGGTTTTATAAAAGAAAGAAAGGAAAGAGAAAGCAAAGAAACAAACTACAGGCTGAAAATTTCATTTAACGTAGTCCTAGACTAGGCATGCCCACAAGAAGCCAACAGGTACTCTCTCCAGAAAAATGCCATTTAATCTAGGTGTGGTAGTTAACTTTGTGTGTCAACTTGGCTGGGCCTGGTTGAGTGGCTGGGCAGCTGGGTGTAGTATTCCCCATGATGAGATTGGTAATCAACTCCATGGTGGAATCTACTGTGAGCAGCTGAGAGTAGCTGCCTTAGGAATGTGGTCTGCTTCCCATACATAAAGAGAAGCCTTGAAGAAAGGTGTCCAGCTTATAGCACGCTTGGACCCTGCATGTAGCTGAGTCATTGTTCGACAGCCTGCCATGCTCTGCCGACCTTGGGACTTCCAATGGACTTGAATTAATGGCCTGCCACGTGGTTGGGTAACAATGGGCCTGTGCCATTTTATCTGTCGACCTTGGGCTTGTTAGCCTCAGCAGCCAGTAGCTGCCTGAGTGAAGAGATGCCTCTAGCTTCAGTGGGCCGGGAGCAAGAGGCAGAGCTGAGGGTCGAGGGGCTTTCACCCAGCCCCTGGAGCCCAGCACTTTGAACTCGGACTTCTAGCCTCCCGAACTGTAAGAGAATAAACTCCTGTAACCAGAACGCAAGGTATCTCAAAATTCTCTCACATTAAAATTGGTGAAATATGAGCCTATAAACCAAAATCACAAAAACAAGCCACCATGAGAGAGAGTTTAAGGGAACAAACAGTAGTATTCAATCCAAAGGAATACAGATTGGACTCACCTAGAACATTAAGTGTTTTAAATGTTGAAATGAGTGTACAACTACAGTTATCTTGAAGCATCAGTCAACAGATTGCCAGGGAAGATCATGTGAATGACTAGTTACTGTCTAGATCTTTACCTGATTCCCTCTGGTAAAATCAGTAAAGTACCACCATCAAATTCACAGAACAGGAATGAGTGTTCTGAAAGAAAATTTTCAAGGCAATCATCGAACTCTTTTTAAAGAGATGCTACATCATCAAGGCTCATGATGGCAGTACATGTGAGAAAACACAGATGACATTTGATGACACAGAGCTGAAACATGACTAAGAATTGGAATCCTATGGTGAAGAAATTTTAAGAGTACCTTAACCACCTTATTTTGCTAGCATGTTTCTTGTTATTACCTAATACATTAATCACAGTTATTTTAAATTCCCTGCACAACAGTTTCAACATTTGGGCCCTCCCTGATACAAGACCTATTGATTGTTCTACATTTTGGTACTTAATTCTTTTATTATTATTATTAGCCTAGTAATTTTTTACTGAATGCTGGACATTCAGTGAAGACCGAGGGAAAATTATCTGTGCCTGGATGGGCACACCTCCTCTGCTAAGCTGTAGTGTAGGAGGTTAAGTCAGTCTAGTGAGTAGGTAAGCTGGGTGTGAGCTGTTGCCGTGGTATAATGTTCACAGCGTCACAGGCTTCAAGTTCCTCCAGTGGAGGACCACTGTTACTTCATGTTTTACATGGGGCCTGAGAGGCAGAAAGGGTTTTTCTCAGTATTCTGACCTACCGTCAACTTTTAGAAGGGGTCTTTCTCTACACTCTGGGCTCTTGCCCAGCAGCTAGCTACTGCTGCTTGTCACTGCATGCTAGGCTCATGGTGGGAGCAGGGTCTTCTCAGTTCTCTTGGTCTAGCCTCGGCCTTAAGCAGGGTGTATGAGTCCGGGCCTTCGGATTTGTCAGTGTTTTCACTCTATTTCCCACAGACCCGCATCTATGGAGTGTATTTGGTACGGTCTAGTTTCTTATCCTTGCCCCCACTGTAGCAGAGCTCTCATATCAGCGCGAGGTCCTGGATCTAGTCTCCTGTCTGTTCCGAGAGTCCAAGGGCTGTTGCTTCCACCCTTCTCTCAGAAACAGTGGATCGCGGTCCAGTTTTGGGGGAACTTTCTTATGCCACTTCCAGAGGCAGCTGAATGTTCCTTCTACCACTCTCTCAGAAGCGGTAGATCTTCAGCTGGCCTTAAAGTAGGAAGGTTTTGTAACCCTCCCCCAGCAATGCAGACTTCTGCTTCCTAAAGGAGAAGGTTCTGAGGAAATGGGCAACGTCGTGCTCCTGTCCCCAGGGGCAGCCAGCAAGCATCATCACATTGGTATCACCATCAGGGACTCTCTCCAGCCTCTCGCTTCACCCCCAGTCGTTTTCATGAATAATGAAGGTCTGTGGCAAAGAGTTTGCAAGGGAGGGCAAAACTCTCATGTCTGGAGCCCCCCCCCACTTATCCCAAACTGATATCCTAGCGCACAGTCAAGCTTTGATAACGTGTTAAAATGTTAGCTGATCTTTCCCAACCACCTTGTGCAGTTACTACATCTTCCTTCTATGTTGTTGTTTTCATTAGTTGACATCAAGTTGATTCCAACTTATAGTGACCACTCCGTGTATGTACGTTTTCAAGTATGTGAACTCTGAGAAGCAGATTGCCAGGACTATCTTCCGAGGCACTCTGGGCGAGATCGAACTGCCAACCTTTTAGATCCTAGTCAAGCACTTAAGCATATGCACTATCCAGGGACTCTGCTTCCTCCTATACTCTACCAAAAGCC
>NW_006921714.1:6643471-6651364 GCF_000298275.1 Orycteropus afer afer | reverse complement strand
ATTTTATTTCAAATCACAAACGGACAGACTGAGGGAAATAAAAACATATTAACAGTAAGAAATAAAATAAAAACTCACTGCTGTGGAGTCGATCCCATAAGGTGGTATCTCTACGGAAATAGATTGCCCAATCTTCCTTCCCCGGAGTGGCTGGTGGGTATGAACCGCCAGCCTTCTGTAAGCAGTGCAATGACTTAGGCACTGCACCACCAGAGCTCCCAAGTAGTTTCTTACTATGAGCCTTTTCTGCAGCAGGGTTTTGTGCACCCTACTGAACTCCACCGCGCCATGGCACCGACATAAACTCAGGGAGTCCCTGGGTGGTGCAAACAGTTAAGGGGTCTAACCACTAGCTGGAAGGTTGGCTGTTGAAATGCACCACAAGGCCGTGGGAGGCAGGCCTGGTGATCTGGTGACGGATGAGCTGCCCCTGGCAGGCCTGGAAAGCCCTGTGAAGCATTCTACTCTGCACACAGGGGGCCCCGGGAGTCAGCACTGACTCAACCGCGACAGATAAGCTTACGTTGACTATTTGACGTTTAGTTTGCTTTGATGATATTTTAGTCAAGTTAATTTTCTGACATATATTGAACCTGGGGCCCCATTAAGCCTGGTGCCCTGGATAGGGGCCTACAGAACCCACCCCTCAATCCAGCACTGATCAAACACAGAATATTTTTTTTGGTGAATCATTTGACTTTCCTAAGTCTGTATTTGTGATGGATTGATACAGTGGCTGCAATGATGAGCTCAAGTATAGCAGGGATGGTGGGGCTGGCGCGGGATAGGGCAGTGTTTCGTTCTGCTGTGCATGGGGTCGCTATGAGTCGGAAACGGCTCACGGCACTTAACGACAACAACAACAATATCTGTCATTGTGAAATGAGAATAAATACGTTTTGTAGGGGTGTTAGGATTTTTGAAAGGATGCGTCTAAAGCATCAGGCAGGAGGCCTGGCTGGCAGGACGTGTTCCACGTGTTATGATTTATCCATGTTAGTGGAGCTCCTTGAAATATGACTTTAAAAGGGAAGTTTTTTATTCACAGAATAGTGCTTTACTATAAAAATTTTTAAATAAGATTTTTTTAAACTGACCTATACTCTATAGATATATATATTTTTTAAAAAACTTCTAATAATCACAGTGACAGAAACTCTTAGTTATTCATTATTTACACAGATGAAAATAAAACCCAAAACACCAAACCCACTGCCATCAAGTTGAATCTGACTCACAGCAATGCCCAATGGGTTTCTGAGGCAGTAAATCTTTACAGAAGGAGACTGCCCTGTCTTCCTCCCATGGAGCAGCTGGTGGGTTTTAACTACCAACCTTCTGGTTAACAGTCAAATGCCTTAGGCACCACCAGAGCTCCTTGATGAACATAAAGTCATGTAAAATAAAACAAGTGATTCTTTTCAGAATCACAGGATTGGTAGACCACATCTATGGACCTCAAATAATCAAATTTCATAGTAAATATGCCTCCTTGATCTGTTCCCTATTATGTATCTCTCCCCTCCAAAGTCTTCCGAGGCACGCAAATCAACATTATCCTATTTTCACTTCTCATCCAAGAATGCCAATTACTGCTAAGGCCAATGTGCCACTGGTCTTCCAGGTACACAGGAAGGCAATTACTGTCTCCAATAGCAGCTGCAATCAGCATTATTTTAAAATCATTTTTAGTGTCTACTACTTGCCAGGCACTGTTCCAGGTTCTCAGGACACAGTAATAAACCAGACAGACAAAGATCCTGCCCTCATGGAAGAAAGGGAAGAGGTGGGTGGGGAGCTCCGAAAGACACAGGCTCATTTACAGACACAGTAAGGAGTTTCATTCCATCTGGAAAGAGGAGCTACTTGTGTTACTTTCCTGTGGCTACTGTAATAAATTATGACAAACCGGGCAGCTAAAAACAACAGATGTTTATTTATTCTCCCACAGTTCTGGAAGCCAAAAGGCCGAAATCAGCATCGCCCGACCATCAAGATGCAGGCAGAGCTGCATTCCCTCTGGAGGCTCGATGGGAGAGTCATTCCTGGTCTCTTCCAGCTTCTGGGGGCGGCTGGCATTTCTTGGGTTGTGATCCTCTCACTCCACCCCGGCCTCCATCTTCACATCACATTTTCCTGTGTGTGTGTGTCAAATCTCCTGCCTCCCTCTACGAGGACACCTGTGAGAGCATTTAGGGCCCACCCAGACGCTCCAGGGTAATCTCACCACCCCAAGATTCTTAACTCAATCACATCTGCAAAGACCTGTTTTCCAAATAAAGTAATATTTGCAGATTCCGGGGATATGGACCTGATATCTCTGAGGGCCGTTACTTTGCCTACCATATCACTTAAGTAATGTTTGTGCAAGAAGGTAAGAGGGTATGACTGAGGCTTTTACAGATCTCTCTGGCTGGAGGACCTACAGAGTCAAACACAAGCAGTAGGTCCAATAAGGAAGCTACTGTAGAAACTAAGAAAAAGCTGACCAAGGCTTGAGAGAAGTCTTGCCATATTTTTACACAAATAACACATGCGTTATACAGTTTTTGCAAACCACACAACCCCTTCACGTGTTAGTTTTCTATGCATGCTATGCATGTTATGGGTGTGTATGTGTTATTTACGTGGGTGCATCATATGCAAATATATGGTGCATATTCAACATCCGTTACAACCACGGGGAACTTACAAGGAGGTTGTATAGAAGTTAAGAGGGAGGAGTGAAGAGTCAGCCTGCTTCAAACCTAACTAGACCACTTGCTAGCTTTGTGACTTTGCTCTGAGATAAAATCATGTAAAATGTTTCACAAAGTACAATGCCTGGCACATAGTGGGCCCATGATAGTGTTAGCTGCAGTTGTTTCATCCGTGTTTGACACGGCACTTTTTCTGTAATATGCCTATTTCATACCGTTTGGCTCCCAAAATGTAAGTGGAAAAAAAAATTAAATGGATTCAGTAATTTAACAAGTAGAGACTTCTTTGCATTGATGCTACATACCATGGTTATAGGTTACTATTTTCAATTCTACAAAGGACTGCAGTATCTTAGAAATTTATCTTGATAATCAAGTTATTTCACTTCTAGATAACTAGAAGTTCAAATCAAATATTCAAATCTAACATCTAAGATTGCAATTTAACATGCTGTGAAAAAAGAATGAAAAGTTCATCGATAAGACTACAGAAAAAATATTTATTTTTTTTCAAAGGATATCCTAGGATTAAATGGTATAGCATGCATATATTATAAGAACTACTTTCAAAAGTATCTTCATATTTAAGAGTTTATATTGTTGTTGTTGTTATGTGCCATCAAGTCAGACCCAACTCATAGCGACCCCTCCTTGGGTTTCCTAGACAGTATCACTACGGAAGTAGATTGCCCAACTTCCTTCCGAGGAGTGGCTGGTGGGTTTGAACCGCCAGCCTTCTGGTTAGCAGTCAAGTGCCTTAGGCACTATGCTACCAGAGCTCCTAGAGTTTATATTAGAGATCAAAATATTTCTCCTTTAGATTCTTACTTGAAGTCAATGAGATGAGGAACCTAGTTGCATCATCATCCACTGTCTGCTTTGGATACAAATTAGAAAGCAAATGGTAGAAATATTATGGACCAGCTCAGTTCTAATGCTAACTCTCTTTTTGCTATTTTTATGTTTAACTTTAAATTCCTTCATCTATCAAACAGTGAAAAGAACAACCTATTTTAAAGCTATTTTCAGCAAAATAGGATGAAATGAATAAAAAGAAAAATCTTATAATTGGTGAGCCCAGAGAAGTCTTCAATATCACTTGACTCAGAAGTCCTTTAAGGTAAAGACGAGGCAGAGGGTGAGTTCTAAAGCCTCTTTCCCTATTGTTGTGAATGTGGTAGAATCTTGGGAATGATTAATTTATGTTTATATCGTTAAACTATCTAGGAGTAAATCATTTATCAACATTTACTATTACAAAGTACTCAAATTGCTTTTCCCCATGGGTTGCATGGACTTTATAAAGATGTTGAAAACCAGCAGAACCACATGGGTGCTCAAGGCAGCAATCTGGGAGCACTCCTGACGCTCTCTCTCCCCCACCCCACAGCCAATCCACAGTGAAGTTCTGGCAATTCTATCGCAGAAGAATCATCTCAGATACGTCCACTGCTCTCTACTGTCCTGATTTGCTGTCCTAATCCAAGCCACTATCCCTCATGCTTTAACTTTCTAATTGCCATACTCCAACCCATAATAATCAAAATGATCTTTGAAAAATGGTAACAGGATCATATCAATGGCTCCTTACAAGCCTCAATGGCTTTCCACTATCCTGAGGATGAAGACCAAACTCCTGCATGTTCCGGCCCATGGCCACATCTTTAACCATGTCATTCACCAAGCTCTTCTCACTTTAGGACTATCAGTTGCTTTGCCTGGACCACTCATTCCCCAAGTCCTGAAATGGCTGCTTCCTCTTATCCCTTGGGTTTTCAGCTTGAAAGTCACCTCCTCAAAGAGGTACTCCTTGGCCTTCCAAAGCACAGTTTAAAAAAAATAAATAAAGTCTGTTGCTATGGAGTTGATTCTGACTCATAGCAACCCTACAGAACTGAGTAGAACAGTTCTATAGGGTTTCCAAGGCTGTAAATCTTTACAGAAGCAGATTGCAACATCTTTCTCCCATGGAACAGCTGGTGGGTTCGAACCACTGACCTTTTAGTTAGCAGCCGAGTGCTTTAACCATTGTACCACCAGGGCTCCTAGAACCATGCTAATGACACCTAAATATAGAACATAACCCCAGGAACACATTAATAATTACAGTATATTAAACATTTACAAGTTAAGGGGAAAAAATATAACCAATAGAAAGCCAAAGCTAAGTACACAAGATTCACAGCTTGTATACACAGTCCCCATCAGCATGTAAATGACTAACCCAACAGTAAAGGAGCTCCCTGAACCACACACTGTTTTGTCCATTCAAGTTCTTATATACAACAGCACTTTGCATACAGGAGGCCCAATAAACATCTATGAACTAGTCAGCAGATGAAAGGTTCAAGTAATTCAAACATTTTTGTTCCTAGCAAGAGAAATAATTTTCAAAAAATTTAAGAAAATAAAATTAAAATTGTGACGACTATAATTTAATCTTAATTTGTTTATTCTTCAGAAGTCACACAGGATCCTCACTAGAAGCATCAGTTAAATTATACAATAGATATTGTGGAAATATTATTAATACAGATGTGAGTCAATAGGATGCCAAATAAAATAGCTGTGATTTTTTAAGAAAAGGAAGATTATTCTAAACTATGAAAGACTAATGTTATTAAAAAGACTAAGGAAATCTTCACACCGTAAGATCCTATCAGCTACTTCCTCTAAACATTTTCATCATAATTCAAAATGTACATATATTAATCCTTCCTCCACTCAGCTATTAAGGACAAGAGACCAGCAGTAAAAGCTCAAAATGTTTTCTCCCCACGAGGACAAAACACGACAGGAGGAAAACTGGAAAAGAAATCTTACTTCACATCAACTTACTCTGACTTTCGGCAAAACTCTCCGAAGCGTCTCGGCGGGATTCTGTCTCATCAAATACGGAAGATTTGCAATCACACTTGTTCCCTGGATATCTTGACCAGCGCTTATGAGGGAAGCACAAAATCATAATTTGGAATTATAAGCGGAATTCCTAGATCGTTAATAATAAAATTAAGGAATTAATAAGAAGCAGGGATTAATTTTTTAAATGACTGCTTTTGAGGATTTAGGAAAGTGTTCGACTTTACACACACCTTTTCAATGTAAATACAAAACCAGAACTAAAAGTTCTTTGAGTAAATCTTGCAGCAAATGCATGAGGATATTAACTATGCTTACACAAAACAAGATTCTCTACCTCTACGCATTTCTTGAATCTAAAATTCTTGACATTATGTAAAAATTCTACCTCATTTCTTTTCTTATGACCTGCCACTGTGTCGTACTTTATTAAAAAATGTAAGTGGTAAAATTTTATCATGGTAAAATATTAACAATCATAGTAACAACAGAGATAGCATGAAATCATGTTGCAGAATCATGCACCACTTACTTCCGGTACAATGAAATTACCAGTTGCACTAGGCTGACTCTGAGTTACCAGAAACTTTTTAAAGATACGTCAATACTCTTACAAAGCAGTGGGATGTATTTAAACAGCACCTTTTTGGTACACCATTCAGTAAGTCACGAAGGCTTGACTGGAATAATCTCAGAGATACTCTAGTAACCTAAATACCTTAGAAAGGGTGTTCAGATTCTCCTGAAAAGCCCTTTCTCTGAAGGGCAGAAAATTCTTTACAATCCACACTAAGCGGCTTAAGTCCTACAAGTATTTAAAATGTATATCATAAAGAAGACACCCCTGAAACTACTGTCCTGAAAGAATCTTTAAACTTTAAATCTAAAACTCCCCCTGAAGTCTTCTGCTCTTTTAAGAACTGTCCATAGGGGATCAAGGTGCCCTAGTTGCACAGTAGTTAAGAACTTGGAAGCTAACCAAAAGGTTGGTGGTTCAAACCTATCAGAACCTCTGCAGGAAAAAGACGTGGCAGTCTGCTTCCATGAAGATTTACAGCTTTGGCAAACTTCTGGGGCAGTTCTACTCTGTCCTACATGGTTGCTGTGGGTCAGAACTGACTTGACAGCAGTGGGTTTGGTCATATGGGATCAAAGTGACAACATCAACTTGAAAGATCAGATAGAAATCTTAGGGGCAGTGAGTTTATGTTAATGGGAGAGGAACAACTCAGAAAATGAGGGTGAGAAGGTTGCACAACTCGAAGAGCGTCATCACTGTCACGAGTAATACACAATACAAGTAATAAACTAGGGTACTGAGTATGCACTGAGTTGGTGTACTTTGTATGTGAAAATATTCTCAACAACAACAAAATAAATAAACAAAATTAAAAAAAAAAATGGTGAATGTGGCATCACCTCAGAGGGAAATGCCACATGTTCTTAACGATGCTAACTTAGCTCTTCCTTCCTGACTGGATAACATTTGCTGATTTAGATAGACGATACATTGAGAGTCACTGTGGCTGGGGAATAGTCCAAAGGAGGGAGGAGGAGACTACAGAATCTTCAGTCTTCAGATGACAAAGTGAAACGGGACAAGGGCAGAGGAGCAGTTGCCCGACTGGAGCGGGACGTCCGCCCGAGACTGGACCTCTGTGCTCACTACATCCCTGAGTCTTCATGGCTACTGCTGTTGTTAGTTGCCGTCAAGTTGGCCCACAATTCATGGCAACCCCGTGCCCAACAGGATCAGACCACTGCGATCCCGAAGGTACTCGCTGGCTGCTTTTCAGCAGATTGCAGAATTTCCTTCCTAGGCCATCCTAGTCTGGAGGCTCTGCTAAAAGCTGGTCAGCATCATAGCAACATGCCAGCCTCCAATGGCAGATGAGTGCTGGCTATGCCCAAAGTGCACTGGCCAGGAATTGAACCTCCTGTGTGGAAGGTAAGAATTCTACCCCTGAACCGCCACTGCCTCCCTTCCTCACAAGGATGTGAGAAGCACCGCGGGGATGAGTAGTTAGTGGAGGTGGAATAACACGTGGTTGACTTAAATGCCTATTAGAGGAAAGCATCAGGAAGAGTTTGGGAAAGGGTCATGTATTAGACACAGAAGATGCATGGACGGGCACAGACTTGGCTGAGCATTAAACTAGGGTACATGGTTGCTGTGAGTATGCACGCCTGGGAAATTCTTGGGTGTTGCAAACCTGCTGCTACCGCCTCCTGACTGTGGTCACGTTGTTGTTGTTGTTATGTGCCATCAAGTCGGACCCAACTCACCGACCCCTCCTTGGGTTTCCGAGGCAGTATCACTACTGAAGTAGATTGC
>NW_006921714.1:6641993-6643141 GCF_000298275.1 Orycteropus afer afer | reverse complement strand
AGCAAGCCTCATAGTGCCGACATGAGACAGTCTCTTTGTCCAATGCTGTTACTGTTTGGGACGTGCTCCTTTTCTAAGATTCTCAGCAACAAAAAGGACACAAGCCCACTCTGTAAACCATCTGCTAAAACTAAAGAGAACTGGGTTAATCGCCTATCTGTACACCACTGGCTGAAAAGGAAAGGAGGGAAAAACTAAGACAAGCTGAAGAAATGAATTTAGGACAGCAATCTTTTCAAATCTAAATTAATGTTGCTAATTATTTTATCCCCACTGGGAGATGCACCTATTTTAAAGAGCCATTTATAGTGATATTTTATGCCAATCAAAAACAACTCAATTCACTGAAGAAGTTTTTCTATCATAAAAATTTTCAGTTTTCCTTGTTATCCCAACTCCTGCCACTGGCATGGGTAACTTCATCATTCAGGTGAATGGCTATCAGCTACTTCTGGACCTCTCTGAGCTAATATTTTGCCCATACTTTATATTCCCTGATGCTGAGCACAGTGCCTCACACACAGTAAGGGATCCATAAATATTTGTTGAATTTAAATTGAATTTATTTCCATTTCATATCAGCAACCAACTCCTACTATCAAAGCTAGATCTTATCACTACCTCGAAGTCATATATCTAGAATCGTAAACTCTGAGATCTCACTTGCTGGCCAGAAACTATTATCTTTTCCAATTTTCCTACCACTAAAACCATTTTTAATAATTTCTAATCCCTCAGTTCCTTCTTCTGGTCCAGTTTCTAACATTCCTCTTGGTTTCACTGTCTTCCTCACCAGCCTGACCCTTCCTAGCACTCCAATTACACTCTCACCAACCACCTCACCTCTTCAACTCCCCTTCTCCTAAATAACAACAATGAAAATAGTATCAAACATATTACACACTAGACACCATGTAAGCACCTTACTTGCATTCATCAAGATGTTGAACATGTCCAAGGTTTCAACAACAACAACAAAAATATCAACTAGACTTAAAGGTAGTTACCCTGTTGTTGTTGTTGTTGTTATTTGCCATCGAGTTGGCCCCGACTCCTAGCGACCCCTCCTTGGGTTTCCGAGGCAGTTATCACTACGGAAGTAGGATTGCCCAACCTTCCTTCCGAGGAGTGGCTGGTGGGTTTGAACC
>NW_006921714.1:6639723-6641893 GCF_000298275.1 Orycteropus afer afer | reverse complement strand
AGGAGTGGCTGGTGGGTTTGAACCGCCAGCCTCCTGGTTAGCAGTCAAGTGCCTTAGGCACTATGCTACCAGAGCTCCTGTAGTTACCCTAGTTACCCTAAATACTAAATGTTCCCAATACTTTTTTCCCAATATTTTTACAACATATGGAAAAACCATATTAATGAAGATATTCTGGATAAAATAAAATCAAAGCTATGTCATAATTCACTTCTGCTTGCAAAAGAGAAATGCAAAACATTTTTTCAAAAAAGAAAAAAAAAAAATAGGTAAAGGATCCATTTGCTTTTCAAAATCCTGAATCAGTAACTGAGTTTGACTTGGTGAACACAACATAATTCAGGCAGCTGAATTCTTCATTAAACTTAAGAATAATTACATGAAATTAAATAATTATTAATAATTTTAATAATGATATTAAAAATATCATTATTTTGGGTTGAGATTAAAGAGGAATTCCTGTTGCTACATAGAAGCAATAGTTGATTTTATTCCTTTCACCCTGACTTATTTGTGTAAGCAGGATTCTCACAATGATTAAAAATGGAAAGAAAGCAATTCAATAGTATCCAGCACAAGCCTTACCATGTGTGCTCTGGACAGGAACTTAGTGGCAAGTACACCTGCCCAATGAAGTAAATAAATCTTTCCTTATTTTTGTATTTGTATTACTTATTTTGGATATTTTCTAAAATATTGAGCTCTGGTGGTGTAGTGCCTAAGTATTTGACTGCTAACCAGAAGGCTGGTGGTTCAAACCCACCAGCCATTCCTAGGAAGGAAGACTGGGCAATCTACTTCCACAGAGATACCACCTCGGAAACCCAAGGAGGGGTCGCTATGAGTTGAATCAACTCGACAGCAGTCAGTTTGGGTTTTTTTTGGTTATTTAAGTATTGTTGTTGTTGTTAGGTGCCATTGAATAGTCTCCGACTCACAGCGACCCTATGCACAACAGAATGAAACACTGCCCAGTCCTGTGCCAGCCTCACAATCCTTGCTATTCCCAAGCCCATCGCTGCAGCCACTATATCAATCCATCTTGTTGAGGGCCTTCCCCTTTTTCACTAACCCTCCACTTTACCAGCATGATATCCTTCTCCAGGAAATGGTCCCTTCTGACAACATGACAAAAGTAGGTCAAACAAAGTCCAGTCATTCTTGCTTCCAAGGAGCATTCTGTCTGCACTTCTTCCAGGACAGATTTGTTAGTCTTTTTAGCAGACCATAGTACTCTTAGCATTCTTCTCCAACACCACAACTCAAAAGCATCAACTCTTCTTCAGTCTTTGTTATTCATTGTCCAGCTCTCACATGCATAAGAGGCAATTGAAAATACCATGGCTTGGGTTGTTGTTGTTGTTGTTATGTGCCGTCAAGTCGGCCCCAACTCATAGTGACCCCTCCTTGAGTTTCTAAGGCAGTAGGCGCACCTTACTCAATGGCAGTGGGGATTTAAGTATTAATAAAATTATATTTGGTGTTGACTTTTTTACTTCGTTATTCATAGTAGGATAATTATAAAATTTTGTTTTCGTTACATACATTAATTCACATACATACAAAACTGTGTACATACATCAGGTCATCAATTAAATGTCTTTCTTACTGTAGACAGTGAAAAGCGGCTGGAAGTCACTGCTGCACAGTATTTTGCAAAGAATGAGAGGCAGTTATCATGGTCTCTGTTCTTAACGCATGAGCTACAGCAAGAGGAGCAGGAAATAAAATACAAGCTCAGGAATAACTGAGACGATTTCTGAAAACACTGTGACCTCCCTCCTATTATTTTTAAGTCAACCTTTCTATCTCTCCATTAGCAAATAGCAGCAAAAATTCTTTAAAAACAAAACAGATATGTTAGGACATACTAGGGAAAGGGGGCAGCTAAGAAGACTGGGTTTACACAGCAGCCAACCCAGTAACAAGAGGAACCCAGGAGGGAAGAGAGTTGGGGTGGACCGCTGTGAAAGCGATCAAAGCCAAGGGGAGCCGGTTTAGGAAGTAGTGACTTTCTGTTTATGGTGATGGGAAACTGAGCAATGACTATGGGTGGTGGTTGTACAAAATGATTTCATGTAACTGATATCACTAAACTACACAGCCAAAATTAGCAAATGTTGTATTATATACATATTGTTGTTGTTGTTATGTGCCGTCGAGTCAGACC
>NW_006921714.1:6634618-6639161 GCF_000298275.1 Orycteropus afer afer | reverse complement strand
CTCCTAACACCATATGCCTAGCCATCGATTTGTTAAACAATAATTATTTACTGAGAACGTATTACATGTGGGGCACTGAACTAAGTCCTAGGGTACAGTGATGCACAAGACAGACAGCATCCCTGCCCTACTGGACCCTCGCAGTCACGCCAGCAACAAAAACCAATTAAATTATTCTAAGTGTGCAGAAACCTACAGACGAGCAGCACCGGGCATGTCAAGAGCATCCACTAGAACGGAGGTCAAGGACGGGCTTCCTTGAAGAGCTGAGACCTGAGCAACATGAGCAAGGTGGGTGACCAGAGAGCAGAGGGACCAGGCTGTTCGAAGGCCCCCACCAGCCAGGATCTGCTTCATCACTGGATGAAAACTTACTGACTCATGATTTGCTTTCACGGTGCTAGACTCTGGGAGGAAGTAGAAAGAAAATAATAAAAATGAAATTCTCTGCTTCTCTGTGTGTGAATTTGAGTAGACAGGAGGGAATGGCATCATTGCAGGAATACAGACCCAAGTTGCTGCAGGCCTTGACAGAAAACCAGTATTGAGAGAAAAAGAAAGACTACTCCCAGGTTTCCTCCAGCATGATTTAAAAGGATGGTCAGGCTTCAGTAATAAACAGAGGCACATCTGGATAAAAAGTGATGAATTCAGTTTGGCCAGCATAAGTTGGAGAAGCTGACAGGCCGCTGTGGCGGACACATCCTGGTGGGGGCTCCCCGCCAGCAGGCTCAGTCCAAGTTCAAGAGAAAAGCTCAGGGCTACAGCCACAGGACTGGAAATCACGTCACACAGACGATGGCTGAGATCTGGGAGTGGAGAATGTGACCCAGAAAGAGACTCTCAGATGGTACACTGTGGGTCCTGTCTGCTCATCTTACTGGCATCACTGTGAACGAGGCACTGAATCAGAAGAGATGTAATGCAAATAGATGTATTAAAAAAACGGAAAACACATCAGCCCACTAAAAAGCAATTTGTAAAAGTGGTATGAAATAAAGATTCCTTTTCCCTAATGCTAAGGATAGGACAAGCAGAGATAGGGTCTGACGGCATCATGATGAAGGCACAAAGGGCCTCAGACACGAAATCCACCTCCTTCACATTAAGACAAGGAAGAAAGCAATGACTACGGGGGTTATGGAATTTGTTCAAGGTCAAACAGCAGGTCACTGTCAGAATCAGGGCACTATCTCCACAAAGATAATAAAAAATAAAAAAGCAAAAACAACCACCATCAACTGTCCTGAGTCAACTCTGACTTACGGTGGCCCCCGTGTGTCAGAGTGGAACTGTACCCAGTAGGATTCTCAACGGCTGAGTTTCTGGAAGTAGAATGCCAGGCCTCTCTTCTGAGCTGCCTATGAGCAGACCTGAACCTCCAACTTTTCAGTTAGCAGCCAAGAGCATTAACTGTTTGTACTACTCAGGAACTGGGGCATAAAAACTACTGGTCCTGTAAGATCTCTCACAGGTTTCTACTCATTTTCATTCATTCCACAAATGTCTATTTTCTTCCTTAATAGAAAGAAATTAAGTCTATTTTCTCCCTAATGTCCATTAACAGAAGAATTATTTTACACATTCCTACATTCCTTATAGCAATGCATGAATTACCAGTCTTCTAGTTCTCCTACAAGAAAGATATTATCTCAATAAATATAATTGCCAATGTGATTCAGTGTGTAAATTATGGAGGTAAGTTACATCATTTCTCTAAATGTTAAGATTTTACTACGTTGTCCACAGACTAGGCTCATGTGCTACTTGTGTGGAGTCCATGAAGAAAGCAGACAATATAATAGCATTTTCAATTTCTGTTGGCTTCCTCTCCTCCCTTCAGACACTCACACATTCTTCATTGCTCTGATTTCATTTCCCTCCATTACTGATGTTCCTTCAGCCCATACATCCAGACATACAGTCAGAGCTGACTGGACAGTACCCAACAACAAGAGGTATTGATCTCTACTACAAAATAATAATTTGATAAATAACAAGGCATTCTAGTCTTATTTATTGTTGATGGGCAGAAAACCAAAGGATTTAGAGCATTATATACGCTAAAACACAAAAAACTGGGCAATATGTTTTTCAAATGCAAGTCAAGAGAATCAGAGAGGTACCTTGATTTTTTTCTTTTTTTTACTAGAGATATAAGTAAACTTTTTAAAGGCACAGAGAAATGGATGCAATAGCTGCCTGAGACTAGGTGCTAACGGAGGTGAGTGCTAAGTGTAGTTTAGGAGCCACAGTGACAGGAAGGACCTCCGCTTTGCTAGCACACCTCCTTCATTTTACTGACTGAATACAGAGAAGCTAAGCAGTGTCCCAAGGTCAAAGAACTGGTCAGTGGCTGTGCTTTGTGTTCCCTGGTAACAAGAACAAAAAGAAAAAACAAGTTACAGGGCTCTCACTACCTAATAAAAGGGAACATGAGTCAGTCTAGAAGCCGATTACATAAACATGATGTGCGTGCCAAAGCAGAGGGACAACAAAGGGGAAGACCCTCAACACGCTGGACGGACGCCGTGGCTGCAATGCGGGGCTCACGCACAGCAAGGACTGGGTGGCTGGCGCAGCACCTAGCAGTGTCCGTTCTGCTGTACATGGGGTCGCTGTGAGTCAGAGCTGACCTGACAGCACCCAACAGCAACAGCAACATGTGTATGTGTGTATGTCTGTGTATGTGTGTGTGTGTGTGTGTGCGCTAAACAAGAAACGAGGGCTGAACTAATAAAACACACGCTATTCTGGAACTAACATTTTGGAAGTACTATTTTGAGGAAAGAAATGTTTTCCAAAATGTGTCTAATGGAAAACTACTGAAATGATGAGTATTCCTATTTTGTAAGGGGAAGATTTAATCTGCCTAAAACATCAGACGTGAGGAATAGGAAGAACTAAGGATACTCCCAGGTGTTAACCTGTGAAATTAAGTACATGGTGGTTCCACTGTAATAGAGAAGCTGACGACACACGTATAAGATTTATTTGAAGGAAACAACGGAGCTAGCAATACAGAGATCTGAAGGGAAAACATTATACCCAAAAGAACAGCAAGTATAAGGGCCCTGAGGTAGGCGGGTCTGGATGTATGGGTTGAAGGAACATCAGTAATGGAGGGAAATGAAATCAGAGCAACGAAGAGTGTGTGAGTGTCTGAAGGGAGGAGAGGAAGCCAACAGAAATCACGTAAAATATGTTCTCAGGCAACAATGGAATTGACACTGAAAATCAACAACAAAAAGTTATCTGCAAAATCCCTAAGTATTAAACAGCATGCTACTAAATAACTCATAAGTCAAAGAAGAAGTCTTAAGGGAAATAAATATTTTCAACTAAATGAAAATAAAAATATAACATATCAAAATTTGTGGCCTGCAGCTAAGCAGGGCATAGAGGTAAAAGGACAACATGAAACGCATAGACTTGAAAGAAAGATGTAAAATCAATGGCCCAGACTGTCACTGGAAGAAAAAGAGAAAACTAAATATAAAACAAGCAAAAAAGAAGGAAATTATAAGATTAAAACAGAAGTCAATGAAACAGAAAAAAATGTTTGAAAATTTAATCACAACAAAAGCTGGTTCTTTGAAAAGATCAATAAAGGAAATAAGCCTCAAGGTATGCTAACTGAGGAAAAAGAGAGAAGACATAACTTACCAATAAAAAAAACCCCACTGCCATCAAGTCGATTCCAACTCACAGAAACTCCCATTGGGTTTCCAAGGTGGTGAATCTTTACAGAAGTAGATTGCCCCATCTTCCTTTCACAGAAAGGCTGGGGGGTTTGAACTGCCAACCTTCTGGCGAGAAATCAAATGCCTTAAACACTGCTACAGAGCTCCTTCAAATTACCAATATCAGGAATCAAAGAGGGAACATCACTACTGATTCCACAGACATTAAAAGGATACGAGAAGACAAGAAATGACTTGATGCACATAAAATTCTATAACTAAGATAAAAGACAGCACTTAACTGGAAGACACAAACTACCAAAACTCACTCAAGGAAAAGCAGATAACTAAACAACTCTGTACCTATTAAAGAGACTCGATTTTTAGTTAAAATGTTTCAGAAAAAAAAAAAACTCCAGGCCCAGATGGTTTCATTAGTGAATTCTTCCTAATGTTTAAGGAATGAATAATATACTAAACCTATATAATCTATTCCAGAAACTAGAAAAATAGGGAACACTTTCCAAGTCATTTTGAGTCCAGCATTACTGATACCAAAATATTATAAGAAAACTGCAAACCAGTATCTCTCATGAACATAGATACAAAATTCGTCAACAAAAAATTAATTTGAAAAAAAAAGCATACAGAAATATATTACAAGGCAAATGCATCATGACCAAACCAAAAAACTGAAACCCACTGTCATCAAGTCAATTCTGACTCGGAGTGACCCCATAGGATGGGGTAGAACTGCCCCACAGGGTTTCAAAGAGGTAAATTTTATTGAAAGCTGACTGCCACATCTTTTCCAAAGGACCAGCTGGTGGGTTCAAACCACTGACATTTCATTTAGCAGC
>NW_006921714.1:6614034-6615782 GCF_000298275.1 Orycteropus afer afer | reverse complement strand
ACACAGTGGCTGCAATGATGGGCTCAGGTATAGCAGGGGTCATGAGGCTGGCACAGGACCGGGCAGTGTTTCGTCCTGTTGTACGTAGGGTTGCTGTGAGTCGGAGATGACTCAATGGCACCTAACAACAAACCACAAACATCTTTCTGGTATTCTTTGCATTTAGCAAAGATCAATGACATCAGCAATCATATCCCTAGCTCCATATCCTCTTCTGAATCTGGCTTCAATTTCTGGCAGTTGCCTGTCAATGTACTGCTGTATCATTTTTTTTATCTGCAGCAAAAGTTTACTTGCATGTGATATTATAGATCTCTTCCAGTTAGCCAGCCAGTGAGCTGTCTTCCAAATTTCTTGGCATAGAAAGTGAGCACTTCCAGTGTTGCATCTGTTTGATGAAACATCTCACTTGGTGTTCTGTCAATTCCTGAAGCCTTGTTTTTCACCAATATCTTTAGTGCAGCTTGGACTTCTTCCTTCTTCCTTCTTAATCATATAGCAGCTCCTGAAATGGCTGAATGTCAACCAATTATTTTTGGTAAAGTGGCTCTGTGTATCCCTTCCATCTTCTTTACATTGGGTTACTTCACGTTGGTGAAAATAGTGTACTTTTTATTTTTAAGCTTTTTCTACAGATCCCATGTGAGCATTCTTCTTTCCACTGGTGTCACAGAGAAAGCCTTCTGAAGTTTCACTAAGTAGAAAAAAGAAATAGATGCCTCCCTATTTGTTCTCATAACAAAAGACAGGAAAAGGAGATGGGAAGTAATCTCTTAACCCGTTACACTTGGAGACCTAGTACTTTTCCAAAACAGAGAACCCAGAGTTCACCAAGGACTGAAATAATTTGGCCTCAATGATAAAGGAAGTATATTGTAGGATCTAGGCTAGTCATCCATATTAACAGAGGATGGTATCTTAGGCAGTTATTTAAAAATAGTATCTCCTGGAGTCATGAAAAGTACAGCAACCGAGGGTGGTACACACTGGTGAGAGATACTATCCCTTTTCAAAGCACGCTCTGCAACCTTGTTCCATCCTTGAATCCCTTGTCTCTTTGCTCCCAGAAGCAAGTAAAGGACTCCAACATCCTCTTTGTTTCTCTCCCTCAAAGAAAAGCTAGTAATATGTAATGTCCCATCATCTGAAAGAAGAGCTTCTCCCAACAGTAAAATTCAAACAGTTTGGTAGCGTAAAGCCAAAACTTAAACAAATTCCCATTCTTTTACACAAAGAGAAAAAGTCAGATGATGGAGGCAAATCATGCAGAGAAAAATAGCAGCATATGACTTCGGTCTTAATTTTTTAAGTAGGAAATTCATGATTGACATAGTAGAAATTATGTGCTAAAAAGTCTGCCACTTCTGCGTCCTAAAAAAATATAGGCTGAGAAGACACAAACTGCTGACAGGAGTTCAAACTGGTGAAAGTATTTTGGAAAGCTCTTTGGCAGTATCTATTAAGCTGGACATATGCATCTGCTATGGCCCAGTAAGTCTATTTACTGAAGAGACCAGGAAGAAATACATGCATGTATTCACCAAAAACATGCCTAAGAACATTCACAGCAGCAGTATTCATAACAGCCAAAACTAGAACCAAACAAAATGTTCATCAACAGTAGAACAGTTGGGATATATTCATATATTGGAATACAATACAGTAGGGAACATGACCACTCCTTTGCACCATGTAATAATATGGACAAATCTCTTTTTCAAAACCTTGAGTAAAAGAAGCCAGACATA
>NW_006921714.1:6612322-6613334 GCF_000298275.1 Orycteropus afer afer | reverse complement strand
GTGAGAAGACTCACTCGGCAAAGCAGCTGTCTGCCTTCCCTGGCCAACGGCAAGGTGAGAGCTCTTAACCACTCTCTAGATGGCCCATGCCCTTCTGCTCTCACTAGGTGAGCTGTAACCTAACCAAGAGCCAGCTGTCTTTCTTCCCAGACCAGTGCACCCCAATTGCACTTGACACTGCATTTAATACATGAACAGATGAATGCCAAAAAGTGTTGTTTCTAGAAAAACTAAGTGGAAAGTTTTAGAAAAACTCAATATAGACAAATGAGTCAAGAAAAGTTCTATGGGATTTGAGAACAAGATAATTTGTAAAAGGCAAGGAGGAATCATAAAGGGCCAAGACACGCTTTCAGTGTGCGTCCTGTGCGGCGTTAAGCTCTCACTCAACTTTGAAGGAACCTGAACTCGACTCTGTAAGCGCATTATGGGTGTGACTGATGGAAGAGCAGATCCACACTCAAAGAAAAGGGTCTCCCTCCATCCAAAGACTGGCAAAAAAATAAAATGGCAAATTAATATATTTACATTTTATATTTAAAAGGAAATGTTGAAGATATGTATTATTTTTATGATTCCCCACTTTAACCTTTTTTGGGATTACTAACTAGCCAACTGCCATTTCCACTTATGAGGGACTATGCAGGCATTTCCTGCACTGCACTCAAGAAAACTGGGCAAGCAATAGTGGCCACTCGAGATCTCTTTCCTTCATGCGCACATACGCACACCTCACTGGGACAGTACTAAAAGACAGGGGTGTCGTTTTTTTAAAAAAAGTCAAGACTATAGAGGCAGCGAAACAAGTGTGGGAGCATAGAAGATCTTAGAAATAAGGGTATATGAACGCTTTTCCACACCAGTTTTCAATTTGGGATAGCAAATAGGACGGGCATTTTCAAATAAAACAATTAAACAAGAGAGAGCCCTGCAGCTAGAGTCCTTACCGCATCTCTTCCTCGCTGCGCCCTGCTGCCGCGCTGGGGCTGAAGAGGAGGGCAGCCAGAGCTCG
>NW_006921714.1:6602743-6611242 GCF_000298275.1 Orycteropus afer afer | reverse complement strand
CAGGTCAGTATGAGTCAGAACCGACTTGAGGGGACCTAACAACAAAATCAATAAATGTGCTTCATTCTGTTAAATGCTCTATGTTATCACATCAAAGAATAAGGAAGAACCAAAAAACAAAAACAACGTAAAATATGGCTTGCCCTTCAAGAGTGTATTACCTTTTGGACAAAATGTACACATACGTGCGTGCACATACACACATGCATGATTGTTAAGAAATGCAAAGCAATGCCTAAGTGACGCAGGAGCTCATGGAAGCCTGGGATTCCTGCGGTTCCAGCAGCTGGGAAGGCCTCAAGAAAGAGGAAAAGTTACAGCCGGTCTGGCTAAATGTTGGACAGGTGTAACGGAAGGGCATTCCAGGATGCAGAAAGCAGAATTGAGGATGAATGAGCACACCATATCTGAGAAACAGGGAGGAAGCCAGCAAGATTTGAAGCCAGCTTCAAAGTGACGGACTAAGTGGCAACAACCCAAATGTCCATCAACTAATGAATGGATAACGGAATGTGGTATTATATTCAGGGATTATATGAAATACTCAGGCCGTAAAAATTAATGAAGTATTGGTACAGGCTACAAACTGGAAGAACCTTAAAAACATTATGGTGTATGCAAGCAGCCTGTCATAAAAGGCCACATATGGTCTGATTCCCTATCTTTGAAATGTCCCAAATGGGCAAATCTAGAAAGACAGCAGGTAGACAAATGGTTCCCAGGGGCTGGATGGAGGCTGCAGGTGTTAGGAGGAAATGGGTATGGGGATTCTTTCTGGGGTGACAAAAATGTTCTAAAATGGATTGTACTGATAGTTGCCCAACTCTGTGACTATGCTACAAACCACTAAGCTGGACCCTTCACATGGGTGAACTATGTAAATCCAACAAAGCCTGTGAACACAGGGAAGGGCTGGCAGGAGACCACACTGCACAGCTTAGATGGAGCCACTTACAGTGCGTCCGAATGCCCTGGGATTTATCCAACAGCATTAGAGACACATGAATACAGACTGCCTTGATGCAAACACAGTCCACACACTGTGGACTCTTCTCTGATTAAATTATTCACATGTTTTAAGCACATTCCCATAATATATGCCAAAATCACAAAGAGAGAGAACAGGGAAAAGATGTTATGATGTGATTCTGACTAAGCCACAAGCTGTGACTATTAGGAAAGTTGTTTTGCTTCAGTGCTAAATGCCACAGATGGGGACAGCAGCGTCACAGTTATGGAAAATCACAAATTCATGTGTGTCTGTGCTACACTAATAATGAAAACAGCATTAGCCACTGACCTGTCACATTTTAGGGCAAGATAACTGTGTAATTTGTTTTTTACCGAATGACAGCACCCTTTGTATGTAACTTTTTTAGGTATTGGATTTCATTTAAATGCTATCATAGCCTTCACTAATACAAAACACATCCTATTGATGCCAGCATGCCTGACCATGAGTTTTAACTCAATATTCCAAAATTGATTTTAATACATAAAATTTGAGGAAAGCTAAACAAAGCTGACACACAAAAGCAGAAAGAAGAAAAAAATACTGAATATTAAATAAAATATCCAACACAGAGGAAAAGGTTAAGCACTCAAAAATAAGACTGAAAATCACAAAGAGAAAAAAAAAAAAAGAGAGAGAGACCTAGCATAGGGTATTAGGTTCTATATTATAGCATTGGGGAATACAAATGGAAAAAAAAAGAAAAAAATTCAAATAAAAGGCCCAATCCTGAGAGCACATGAGGAGGTTTCAACTGAGGCAAAGTTTGGAACAGGCTGTGGGACAGCTTGCCTCCTGAATCACAGGGGGAAAGGACCCTCCTAACAGGCCAAAGGGTGAAGTCCCACCTTCCCCTACAGGTGGGGAGACGGTGCAAATACAAAAGCAAAAACTCAGCTGGAGAACCCGCACACAAGCAGACTGGTGTTCGTCTTCCGAGTCACCTTGCAAACCTCCTTCAGGGCAGGTGAGCCACAAGAAACTCAAGGAGACACCCGATCTCTTTTAAACCTCTCCTCTAAGAAAGAGAGGGCTCATCCGTCTCTATAAGGGCTTTGTAAGTTCCAGAACTGGGAGAAACTTAGGTTCTGTGTCTGAGAACTAAAGACAAGACTTAGACGACCTGGTTCACTAACAAACAATAAAAGCAAAATAGAAAGCCAATAAATAAGCTATCCTGAGCGAGCAGCTCCGTCACTGATACCTAGAACAAGGTGTCTGCTAACACAAGAAGTGGAGCAAGAGGCTCCAATTCCTAACTGTAAGCCAGCATTTAAGCTAAAGAATTCAATAGAAAGTTATGTCAATCCATTATCTGCTGTTACATTGAAAGAAATTTACCCAAACTCAAATTTACTGCCTCCCTACTCAGAGTGAAAGAACTGCGGAAGAGACAAATAGTGGCAACTGTGTTTGCCATTTAAACATGCTAATTACTGAGAAATGAAGCACTTCCAATATAAAACACTGCAATACCAAAGTAGGTTAAAAGCTGGATTATTCTAAGTAAACACCAAAAACTACTGCTTTTAATTTACAGAGCTTTCTTCAAAATCAATACATAGAAATGACGAGAGCATGTTACCATAAACCACCAAAGGGGAAAAATAACATCAACAAAAGATCTAAGATCCAGAAATGCTTTGAAAGAATACAATTATTTGAGGCAACGGCCTAAATAAGTATGCTCACATTCAGACTCAAGTAAGAACAGAAACTCAAGATGCCAGTAATAGGCTAAAGACTAAGAAAATGGACGTCATAGAGAGGGATTTCTTTTTTAATAGAATCATCCAATGAAACAAGACGGGGCTAGAAACATGATCTATAAACAAGAAAGGAGAACAAGAAACTTACCAACACCTAAAACTGGCAAACTAGACCCAAGCTAAGGAAACTTGGATCTTGGGATGTAAATAACAACTAAAGTTTCCAAAATTGGATTCTGCAAAACAAAAACAAAAGTGAAGACTAATTCATCAAAAGGGGGGAAAGTGTTGTACAAGTTTAAAAGAATTATTAAAGCAAGTATACACAAAATGCCTTAGGAAAATTTGTTTCCTAAGTATTTTCATGGATATGTTCATGTTCACATTAGCTTCTAAGAAGCTAAATCCATAACACAATTTTAAAACTAGTTCAGGGAAATCTCGTAAATATATTTGCAGTCATCATTTGCTTGGGGAAATTCTGTAAAACTCATGAGATAGTTCGAAACTTAAATGAGAGTAGGCTCAATTTAAAATGTTTCTCAGGCTCAGTTATAAAACTCATACAGCAAAAGTAACGTGAACAGGATACCCTGGGCAGCAAAATCCAACACTACCATGTTCTGGGGTATCTGTTGTATACAGTAAATGGCATACAAAGTTCCTATTCTTCAACCAGCTGGATCACTGGATACTCTTGTCTCATCTAAACCTACTGAATCTGATGTGAGAGAACCACTAAAGCCAAAAAAGGGATTAAGTTTAACTCATGCCATTAGGTTTTGGGAGTTTTTGTTTGTTTGTTTGTTTTCCATTGTTGTTGTGTTGTTGTTAATCGCACCCAACTCATAGCGACCCCTCCTTGGCTTTCCGGGCAGTATCACTACGGAAGTAGATTGCCTCATCTTCCTTCCGAGGAGCTGGTGGGTTTGAACCGCCAGCCTTCTGGTTAGCAGTCAAGTGCCTTAGGCACTATGCTACCAGAGCTCCTGTTTGCCATTAGTTATTTTTAAATGTTCTGCTCCCCCTCCTCCAAGCAGTATTTGAAAAATTAGGCCTCAAATTCCTAAGTCCATTCCTAAATCTTACTTATAATATATCTAAGTTCTCTGCATGCAAAAGTAGTCTGCCAAATGGTTAAGTTAAAGTGAACACAAGTGTAACATGACATCTCAGAAAGCGTTTGGCAATGTGGCCAGAGGGAGCAGCGATTTCACAGAAAGACTTCAGGAAATACCTGAGCAGATAAACGGCCCTTTCAATGTCACTGAGGTCTTCATCGACTGTCAGTCTTTCTATTTCTTCTGGTGTCTGTCAAGTACAGAATAGAAATTATGCCCACAAGCATTCAGGTTGGTCTTGCCCACCAGTGACCCTCTAAAGTCTCACGATTTAGCATTATCAGTGACAACTAATCGAGGGTCTGAGGATTCTGGGAGGCCTGAACAGAGAGAATCTAGTCTCTAATTGTAGGGTTTGGGTGGTTGAGTTTGTTCTGGCTTTAAAAAAAAAAAAAAAAACTATTCTTCTAGCTTCTAGATTGATGCTTGAGAAAACATTGTGGCTTCAGAACCTTGCAGAAATCCGGTGTTATGGGCATATGTAAAGTAAATACACACTTCTTATTTCCAATAAGCCAAGGCTGTTTGTTTCTCCAAAATTTTCCAGCCCCGGAAATGCTAAAGGGGGATGGATGAAGACTGCAATGGAGTGGGAACCAAAAGGACGAAATCTGGAGTGGGGGCAGGGAAAGGAATAAACTCTGGGGCTGGAAGGAAATCAGAGTCCAGACAGTGAGGCAGGTGGACGTGAGAAGAGCTAAAGGAGCTACGAAGAGGACCGTGGGAGCTCTGGGGTCTGTAACCTAGGTGTGCCCGCAGCGAAGTCTCCAGCCTCTAGGCTGGAGGAAGATGACTCTGCGGGTGGGGAGCTAGGGGGGTGGGGAGCAAGCTGAAGGGTGACTCCATCGACGGGACTGGAGAGCAGGGTCCCAGGTGCAGCCGGAGGCCGCGTCCTAGAGGGACTGGGAGGAAACGGACCGACGGGCTGGGGGCAAAGGGTCCGCTTGGGAGAAGGCTTTGAAGACCGGACCAGGACAGCTCTAGGAGGTGATTGGAGGCCCGGGCAGACTTGGGGGCAAGCGAGACTCGAGCTGTTTCCGGTGGGGGAGGAGGGTGGGATCGGGCGTCTCACGGGGGGTCGTCGGGGCTGTGCTGACTGTGCCTGGGCCTAGGGCCAGAACCAGACGGCACTGGGGGGCCACGGTGGGGAGAGGGTACCCTGGAGATCATGGGCCCGGGATAAGCGAGAGGAAATGGCCGCGACCGAGGGGCCAAAGCTGCAGTCCGAGCGGGGCGACCCGGCCGGCTGCGGGGGCTGGCCCCCAGGACAGAGCCTCGGCCCGACCGGGAGGCGGGACGGGCGGGGGACGAAGGCTGGCCCCTCAGGACACCGAGGACGGCGCGGGAGCGCCAGGGACCGCGGGGCTGGCCCCGACTCAAGGGCCCCCCATCCAGAAGGGGGCGACCGAGAAAGTCAGGGCCATGTCGAGGGACCCCGGGACACAGCGACCGGGAGCATGAGGAGAACGGTGAAAGGGTCCCGGGCTGCCTCGGGACGGGATGGTGCCGGTGGGCTGTGAGTGCCGGGGCGGGGTCAGAGCCGGCTGCCGGGAAGCCGGCCCGGCGCCCTGCGGGCAGTCTCTCCCCGGGTCGCACCTTGAGGCTCCGGCGGACCGGCCTCTCGATGATGGTGAGCTCCTGCAGGTCCTCCATGTAGCCGAACAGGCTGTTCTGACCGAAATCCATCACGGCGGCGGCGGCAGGCAGCGGCGGATGCATGGACCGCCGGGCCCCCTCGCCGCCCGGGCCAGAGCGGCCCCGGGATGCCGGACGCGCGCAGCTCCGCGGCCGCCCACCAGCAGCACTTTCTCCCGCTCTCTGCCACTGGAACCGAGCGTGAGGCAAGCCGCTTGCTGGAGAAGAAACCGGGACGGCTGAGGGGGCGGGGCGGGCCACGGAGGGGGCGGGGCAAGGCGCGCGGGCCGGCTGAGGGGGCGGGGTCAGGGGCGGGGGCGCTGCTACAGCGCCCGCCTCGGCCCCGCCCCCTCCCGGGTGCCGCACGCAAGCGGGCCGGGCGCAACTGCCGCGCAACGTCTCGGCGGCCACCCCCGCCCCTCTGTGCCCGCCTCTCTCCGCCCACCTCCTCCTCGCCCCGCCCCCGACCGAGCGCGCTTCACCCCGCAGCGCATGCGCAGAGGCCTTCAAGTCCCACGACCAGCGGGGGTGTGCTGGGGGCGGGCACGGGGACCGGGAGTTTGAGGGGACCTATCAGAGGAGAAGCAGTGGAGAGGGAGGTGGGCTAGAGTCTCCTTAAACAGTTTTCCTAACCTTCCAGTTATCCGTGCGAACGCCCACCACTGCTAGCGGGCTTCGACTTAGAGACCACCCAAGCGCATTTCTTTGCCCTAAGGGAGGGGCAAATACGCAATTATAATGTGGGCTTGAAGGCGTGGTGGGGGAGGGGTGTATGGCACTGCAGTTCTGGCGGGGGCTCCCTTTAGGGAGGACCACGTTCAGCAAAGGCCTCCTGGGAAGAGACACAGACTGAATCCGAAAAATCAATAATCTTTTGCCAAGAAAAATAAAAGAGGCCATTGGGGAAGAGGGACCTGCATGGCCAAGGCACTGCGGATTACAGCCTGGGCGTCCTCGGGTTGTGGGAAATGCAGGCAGTTTGGCTGGTGGGGGCAGCGGGTCTTGGCAGGTGGGTGGAAGAGGGAAGTTCTTTATGAAGAAAGGCGCTGCTCTTGGCACTGCGTTCAGTCGCCCACACTTGGTTCTGTGGAGAATGGGCTCTGTGAACAGGAGGCCTAGAAGGGGTGTTAGGACTGGTTTCTGGACCTCCGCCGCAAGAGTTGTGTTGATCATTCTGTCAGGTGTCATTCTCTCCCCACAGTCCCATTCCTCTGTCCCATCCGTATGTGTTTAATACATCTCCCAGCTCATGTATAGATCCTCCGAAGATACTAACGTTTTTAGGAGCCCTGGTGGCGTACTGCCTAAAGCGTTTGACTGCTAACCAGAGGCTGGCGGTTCAAACCCATTCTTCAGAAGAAAGATTGAGCAATCTACTTTCGTAGTGATACCGCCTTGGAAACTCAAGGAAGGGTCACTATGAGTCAGATACAGGGTCACTATGAGTCAGATACCACTCGATGGCAGTGAGTTTAACATACATGAAGGGTATTGTGCTAAAGAACTCATTCTGTTTCTCGTTTTGCCAAACACATACTGTGTTAGGGGTATGTCCATGTGGCTATGTACACCCGGAGTTCATTAATTCTGTGTCAGATTTGTGTGTCTAATAAATTTCACTTACTTTTATTTTGCTTTGCTATTGTTGTTACTTTTATCATCCAGTTGGTTCCGACTATGCAAACAGTTGAGGGCTGGACTATTAACAGAAAGGTTGGAGGTTCAAACCCATCCAGAGGTGCATGGAAAGTAAAGCCTGGGATCTGCTTCGGAAAGGCCACAGCCTTGAAAACCCTATGGAGCAGTTCTACTCTGCACATGTAGGGTCGCCATGCGTTACGTTAGTTCATTTGTCCTCAAAAGACAGACAATTCACTTGACAGCAGTTCCTTCTTACCACAGATAATGAGAAAGAGATGGGATTGCTGGGTCGGGAGTGTTCACATGCAGGGCTCTACTCTGCCTTCTTGCTCTAAAACGGTTTTATCCGTTTGCACCCCAATCAGTGGCATGTGAGGGTAGGGAAATCCTGTTTCTCAGCTTATATGCTAACATTTGGTCTTCGTATCTATCAGCCTGATAGCCATAAAGTAGAATTACATTTTGATTTTTCATTTGTATTTCTTTGATGATTGGTGATGTTACCCATTTTTCCACACATTTAACAACCAATCTGATTTTTTCTTCTTTGAATTACCTATTTATATTCTTGGCCTATTTTCCTACTGGATTTCCAATTGTTTTTCTGAATGATTGAAGGGATGTCTTATATATTCTAAATACGGATCCACTGTCAGTGTTCGGTGTTGCAGACATCTCCCAATTTTTCATGCATCCTATTAGTTGGGTCTTTTGTTGTTGTTGTTGTTTTTGTTTGCCGTCGAGTCGGCCCCGACTCATAGCGACCCCTCCTTGGTCTCCTATAATCCTTAATTTTGAGGTAGCCAAAAGCATCCAATTTCAGCCTTGTGGAGTCTTTTTTAAGAATCTTTCCCCTCCCAAGGTCACCAAAATGTACTACATTTTCTTCTGCCTGGATTTATAATTTCACCTTTCACAGTTAGGTCTTAATCCCCTTGTACACAGTAGTTCACCTTGTACACAGGTAGTCCCCAATTTATGACATGTTCAACTTATATCACACAACTGTTTCTTTTCTTTTTGTATTGTACATCTTATCGTTACTAATCTGTAATACATACATCCTTGCAGCATGTAATTTCCTGATGTTATTGTTATTCCAACGCCCAAAGACAAATGAAGATCAGATTTATAAAGATGCTGATAATAATGGGAGAACAATGTGGAACAAAACTCAAAATCATTTAAAAAAAAAAAAAAAAGGCAAGGTTTTCTGGTCTGATAGACCCTGGTGAGACCCCGGAAACTATGGCCCCTAGTTACCCTATGGGTCTGGGACTGAACTCACTCCTGTGGCTTCCAACCAAACAATAGACAGGCATATAGGGTGAACGTTTACATCAGGTAGATACACTGCTTAGAGCGAGCAATCATGGGAGAA
>NW_006921714.1:6600770-6601663 GCF_000298275.1 Orycteropus afer afer | reverse complement strand
TTACAAGACGATGCCAAGTTATTTTCTGAAGTGTTTGCACCAGTTTACATGTCTGCCAGCAATACGTGACAGTCTTTCTTGCTCCTGACGCTCACAACATGCGATTTGGCCAGACACTTATACTTCTGCCAGCTTGATGGGTATGTAAGTTTGTCTTTCTTTAACTCTTAATGAGGTTAAGCTTATTGGAAATAGCTCTTCTGTAAGATGTTTGTTTGTATGTTTTTCTATTTAGTTGTCTTCTTACTGATGTTTTGGAGTCCTTGTTCCTGGACAATAATCTTTATTTGATCAGTCTGTTGTAAATGTCTTTCCTCAGTCTGTGGTTTTTCTTCTCATCATCTCTGTGGTGTCTATTAATGAACACAAGTTCTTAATTTTTATAACCTCCGGAAACCCTTGCTTTTTTGCACAGAAAGACCAGCACAAGAAAGTTCATAGCAGCACAAAATATAATAGCAAAAGCCTGTTAAAAAAAAAAAACAACCTCAAATGTCTATGGACAGAAGAATAGATAATTATATTATACTCAATCAATGGAAACAATGACTGCAAATGAACCACAACTACACAGGTCCATGGGGATGAATCTCACAAACATGTTGAGCAACAAGTCTGAATTGTGAGTGGTTTTCTACACTAGGATACTATTTACATAATGTTTAAAGACCAGCAAAAATAATATACCAGTATGTATTCATATATAGTCACAATGACCAAGAAAAGAACGAGAGCAATAAACACAGAATGCAGTGTATTATTTACTCTAGGACGGAGATGTGATCAGAGACGGGCACAGAGAGGACATTGGTCATGTGTGATATTCTGAACTGGGCACATGGGATCACACTGAGTTGGAATGGACTCCACTGCAACTAACAACAACAATGGTA
>NW_006921714.1:6590852-6592700 GCF_000298275.1 Orycteropus afer afer | reverse complement strand
TTGTGTTTTATTGACTATGCAAAAGCATTTGACTGTGTGGATCATAACAAAGTATGGATAACATTGAGAAGAATAGGAATTCCAGAGCACTTAATTGTGCTCATGAGGCAGTTGTACATAGACCAGGAGACTGTTATTCAAACAGAACAAGGGATTGCTGCATGGTTTAAAATCAAGAAGAGAGTACATCAGGGTTGTATCCTTTCATCATACTTATTCAATCTGTATGCTGAGCAAGTAATCTGAGACGCTGGGCTATATGAAGGAGAATGTGGCATCAGGATTGGAAGAACCATTAACAACTTCTTGCTGAAAGTGAAGATGACCTGAAGCACTTACTGATGAAGATTTAAGGACTACAATCGGCAGTACGGATTACACATCAACATAAAACAAAAATCCTCACAACTGGACTGATAAGCAGCATCACAACAAATGGAGAAAAAATTGAAGTTGTCAAAGATTTCTTATTACTCTGATCCACAATCAACACCAATGGCAGCTCCAGTCAAGAAATCAAGTGATACAATATCAGTGATAACAAACATTAATCCACAGGTGGATACATAGGTAGACAGGCAAGATGATAAGGTATGGGTAGGTGAACAAGAATATACCTATGACCATATATATAGGTTTGGCAGATGATATTTCTATGTACATATTTGTATGTGCTATAAAAATGTCTATATGTATGTATGTGTATATATATATATATACACATATATATATAATAGAGCTAAGAGAGGGCAAAGTTATAATAACATTTTAGCTACAACCAAACACCTTAATAGAGTGAGTCACTGGGCCAACAAGTTCAGGTCCATGGTCACAGGGGACATCAAGCTTAATTGGCATAATATGGTACACATAAATGTTGTCCCACATTCTACTTTGGTGAATAGCAACAAGGGTCTTAGAAGCTTGTGGGCAGCCTTCTAAGATACAATTATTGGTCTCTCCTCATCGAGAGCAAAGAAGAGTGAAGAAAATCAAAGACACATGGAAACAATTAGTCCAAGGGACTAATGGACCATGGGAACCTCAGCCTACATAACCCTGAGACCAGAAGAACTAGATGGTGCCCAGCTACCCCTGCTAACCACTCAGAAAGGGATCAGTGTGGGAGATCCTGGATAAAGTGGAAGAAAAATATGGAAGAAAAATCAAAATCATAATAAAGACCAGGCTTACTGGTCTGATAGAGACTGGTGAAACCCTCAAGACTATGGCCTGTAGTCAACCTTCAGGCCTGGAATTGAACTAACTCCTGAGGCTTAACCTTCAGCCAAACAATAGACAGGGCTGAAACCAAAACCACATCAAACTCACTGCCGTTGAGTTGGATCCGACTCATAGTGACCTCTCCTTGGGTTTCTGAGGTGATGTCACTATGGAAGTAGATTGCCCAACCTTCCTTCTGAATAGACAGGGCTACAAGGTGAAAAATTACACCAGGAAGTTGTAATCCCTAGAACAATTAATCATGGGAGAACAGAAGGGCAGAATTTTCTCAGCAAGAAAGCTCAAAAAGCAGGAATGCACAGGAAAGAAGGACACAGGGAAAAGGTAACCACAGGAAGGAAGTGGGAAGAGTCATATTACATCGTAGGGACTGCAATCAATGTCATGAAACAAAATGGATGTGTATGAAGTGTTGAGTGGAAAATGAATTTGTTCTGTAAACTTTCACCTAAATCACAATAAAAAGGAAAAAAAAGAAATCAAACAACATATTACATTGGGCAAATCTGATGTGAAAGACCTCTTTAAAGTGTTCAAAAGCAAAGATGTCACTTTAAAGACTAGGGTGAACCTGACCCAAGTCATGGCATTTTTAATAGCCTC
>NW_006921714.1:6588797-6589877 GCF_000298275.1 Orycteropus afer afer | reverse complement strand
GTCACAGGACCTTTTGGGCCCTCAGCTCCCTCTGTCAAATGGGACAGTTAAGCTAGATAATATAGAATAGAGCGGAGTTCTGCTCTATTTGAATTGGACTGGTAAACTTAGCCCAGGTTCTCAAGAAAACAAAGTCTGAGGCCAAGTGTAGTGCTAAGGCTTCCTCGGATGGTCAAGCCAGGGGAAGCCAGAATGAGGGAAGAGTGAAGTGAGGTGGGAGAGATCAGGAAGAAAATATGAGGAACCATGCTGCCAAGCTGGCCATCACTTCCTGAAGAGAACCAGCCAGTTGTTCAGTCACACAGGGTGTCACCAGACAGGGTCTAGAAACCCAGGTCTTGGAAGAAGGCATGGGAGGCTTCTTTCAACCTCTGCCCCCCAACTAGTCAACATTTGCTCCTTGGGCAGTTAAGGCCTTTGCCCTGTGATGGACTTCCTGGCCTGTCAGCAGCCTCTGGGGACGCCAGATCCCAAGCATTCAGGCACAAACTTCCTTCCAGCCAGGAAGTGGGGGAGGAGTCCACGGAGCCTTGCCTCAGGCTGCGGGAACCAAGAAAGGAAGGCCATCAGAGGCCTGCAGATCAAGTGGCCATGAGCCTAGCGATGGGAGCTCAGAGAGTCTGAGAGGGCCTAAGATGTGTCCAATCCAGGTGGAATGAGAAAAGCAAGAAGTGAGGAGGGAAACAGTTGGAACTGCTGGACAGGGGTCCGCAAAGAGCAGGTCAGAAGCAGTGACCGGCCCAGGAGCTGAGGAAGGACTGCAGACCAGGGAGGCACAGCAGGCAGGGGACCTAGGTGGTCCCTGGGCCTGCAAAGCTGGCTGGAATGGACCCTTTTAACGTCCCGACAGGGACTCCATGTCCCGCATAGTCTCCCAGCAGCGTGACCTCATGAAACTCTTCCAACAGGAGGCCTTGAAGAGGGCTGTTGGCCTCCTTACCTGCTGGGTCAGACTCCAGGTGTCTGTGGAGGAGGCTCTGATGTCCTCGGCAGGGAGCCCACAAGCTCGGCAGCCAGGGAGCCACTTCAGTAGAAACAAACCGTGGGCGCCCAGCCTCACCCAGCACGCCCCCCCATTAG
>NW_006921714.1:6578185-6587607 GCF_000298275.1 Orycteropus afer afer | reverse complement strand
ACCTGACCCAGGCTTTGGAATCAGACAGACTCAAATTCCCATCTCAGCTCTGCTACCTCCTTGGGCAATTTATCTACAGCCTATCTGACCCTCGGGAAGCTCTGGTGGCGTAGTGTCTGAGGCATGTGACTGCTAACCAGAGGCTGGAGGTTCAAATCCACCAGCCACTCCCCGGAAGGAAGATGGGGCAATCTACTTCTGTAGTGATACCACCTGGGAAACCCAAAGAGGGGTCGCTATGAGTCGGATCCAACTCAACAGCAAGGAGTTTGGGTTTTTGTTTTGTTTTGGTTTTTAATCTAACCTTCAGTCTCCCTCACCTGTGTAATGGGGAAAAGAGAACTGCTGTCCACACAGATATTGGAAAATGATGAGGGTTCAGTAAATGGTATTCTTTCCAGGGTACTGTTGATTCCATATGAACCTGTAGTGTCCCACGAGTGGCTCTCCTTACCAGCAGCCCCCTCCCATCGGCTTGATCTTCTCCAGCCACATCCCACACCCAGGAAAACAGTTTCTGCAATAAGCAAGGAATAGCTGGGATAGAACTCAGGCAGAGGAGGAGGAGGAGGGAGTGTGCTCACAGCTGGGGTGCGCACACCAGAGTTCCAGCTCCAGTTAAACTGTTGCCATGACAACCCATAGCTGCATCAACTTCTGTGGGGTAAAATGACTTCTTCCAACATCTAAGGCTCTGCATGCAAACGGTCATTTTACCAAGGCACTGGGAGATGGGGAAGGGCTCCGTGCCCAGCCCGACCCCCATCTCAGCTACCACATTTTCATTTGAGGATGAACTGAGGGCTTCTTGAGGGTAGGGGCTTTGCTGGATTTCTCTTCACAGTCCCAGCAGCTAAGACAGTGCCTGGCACACCGTGTTCTGTTGTTGCATGCCGTCGAGTCCATTTTGACCCGTCGTGACCCCATGTGCCAGAGCGGAACTGCCCCGTAGGGTTTTCTGGGCTCTCATCTGTACGCAACAGATGTCTAGGCCCTTCTCCTTTGGAACCATTGGGTAGGCTCAAATTGCCGACCCTTCAGTTGGCAACAAAGCACTTAACCATTGTGCCACTAGGGCTCCTAGTACTTTCAAAATACTTCTTGAATGAATAATACATTTAGTAGAACTTGGGTTCTTTTGAAGGTGTTCTGGTGGCATAATGCTTAAGGCATTTGAGTGCTAACCAGAAGATTGGCAATTCAAATGCACCAGCCACTCCATGGAAGGAAGACTGGGCAATCTACTTCCGTAAAGAATTACTGCCTTGAAATCCCAAAGAGGGTCACTATGAGTCAGAATCAACTCAATGGCAATGAGTTTGGTTGTTGGTTTGTTTTTTGTTTTTGAGGTTCTTTTGAATATCTTAATCAACAATCAAGCTTTATTTGGAAAAAGGTAAAATGGAATTAGGACTGTAGGCACTTGTCACTTGGTTTCTTCCCCACCCATCTCCTTTGGGGAAGTTGAATTTTGTCCTCTCCATTAATATATGTAATACTAATTTTTCCTCTTAGGAAAGCTCAGTGCATGCAGGTACAAACCATCAGCCACTCCCAAAGTTTTGAAGTAGCGTTGCTGCAGCAAATCCATTTATGCTTTTCTGAAGCAGAAACTCAAAAACCACTGCCGTTGAGTCGGATCTGACTCATAGACACCGCTCCTTGCGTTTCTGAGGCCGTATCTCTACAGAAGTAGATTGCCAGTCTTTCTTCCGAGGAGTGGCTAGTGGGTTTGAACCACCAACCTTCTGGCTAGCAGTCAAATGTCTTGGGCACTATGCCACCAGAGCTCCCGCTTTGAAGCAGAGTGGTTATTAATATATCAAACTGTATGTGTTGGGAGAATGCATCTCCTTTTCAGAGACCACCCCTTGGAAGGAAGGATGGGTAATCTACTTCCGTAGTGACACTGCCTCAGAAACCCAAGGAGGGGTCGCTATGAGTCGGGTCCGACTCAATGGTACACAACAACAATAATAACAATTGCAGGGACTTGCTTCTGCCAACCATGAATTTTTCATGCCCCATATATTCCCATCTTCCTCCTTCTTGAAGTGTACCTGTCCCTAGAAGAAGATGGAATTGATGAAACTCAATCTTCTGAATACTACAGTTAAATAACAAATCTCATATAAGAAAAAAGAATGAAAATGAAAATCTTGAGTTAAGTTTAAAAAAAAAACCTCTGAGGGATTCATTGATGTAGTCTATCTGCCATTAAGGGAAAATGGAGTCTTGGTGAATGCAGTCTGTGTTTGAGAAGTGCTCACTGATTAAGCAAGTATTTTTTGAGCACTAACTATGTGCCAAGCAGGACCAGCTTCATGGGCATGCAACCAGTGTAGTTGCATGGGATCCCATATTCTGAAGGGCTTCATACCTGATTTAATGCTCTCTTGTCACCATCTTGAAATTCTGTCATTTTATTTTTGAACTTGTACTTTGTAAGTGAAGTCTGGTGGATACTGGAGTGTGCTCATGAACACAGGAGGTAGTCATGATATTGGTGTAGAGATTTTGAGATGCCCCATCAGCCAGGAATTCTGTGGCCCCATCATGTGTAGAGCTCAGCGAGACTCACGGTGTACAGGTGAGTATGTTACACCTACGACTGAGTACAGGGAGGGTGAGGGCTGCTGGCAGCTCCAAGAGGCCATGCTTTCCATTTGAAGCAGGATGTGCTCAAAACGCTGGAAGAAGACCAGGGTGTTGTGGGAGATAACAACAACCAAGGAACTCTATCATATCCTTTAGTGTTGTGGTTGTCGTTGTGTTATTAGGTGAAAGACCAGGGTGTTGTAGTAGACAGCAATGACCAAGGAACTCTATCATATCCTTTAGTGTTGTGGTTGTCGTTGTGTTATTAGGTGAAAGAAGACCAGGGTGTTGTGGGAGACAGCAACGACCAAGGAACTCTATCATATCCTTTAGTGTTGTGGTTGTCGTTGTGTTATTAGGTGCTGTCACATCAGTTTCAACTCACAGTGACCCCATGTACAACAGAGCGAAACCCTGCCCAGTCCCGCACCAATCTCACAGTCCCTGCTGAGCTTGAGTCCACTGTTGCAGCCACTGTGTCAGTTCATCGCGTTGAGGGGCTTCCCCTTTTTTGCTGACCCCCCACTTCACCAAGCATGATATTCTCCTGCTGAGACTGGTCCCTCCTGATAACATGACCACAGCACGAGAGACAAAGTCTAGCCATTCTTGCTTCTAAGGAGCACTCCGACTACACATCTTCCAAGACACTTGTTAGGTGCCATCCAGTCGATTTTGACTCCTAGTGACTCCATGTGACAGAGTAGAATTGCCCCATTGGGTTTTCTAGGCTGTGACCTTTATGGGAGGAGATGGCCAGGTCTTTCTCCCATGGGGCTGCTGGGTGGGTTCAAGCCACTGACCTTTCCATTAGCAGCCAAGCACTTAACCACTGTGCCACCAGGGCGCCTTTCTTACTAGTGTCGACTCCATGTCGACTGACCACTTATGTTGAAAATGATGACCCAGAAGGAGTGAGAAAGAGTAACCCCGGTCCCTGTCCTTTCAGTCCTTCCTTACCGATCAGTAAGCCAAAGGTGAAAAGCGGATAGCACGCACACACATTCAGAAGTGAAATAAAAGCAGGTGAATTAGTTTGACACAGCTTTCCCACTGTTCTGGTAAGAAAAAATAAAAAATACATACACACATACTGGCTACGAAATCTGAGTTACATAATTTTGGTGATTCCGTGTACGAGTTAAATGCTCTTTTATTTGCATTTAAAACTGGCATTACACCGTATCAAGATGAATGGTAAAATCCATAATAATGATTTAAATTTTTGGTTTTTCTTTCCTTAGTGTGATATTAAATAAAAAGTTAAATATATGTATATCATGTCAAGTTGAAAAAAGCAATAGAAAGTTTTATATTTTAGTACCTTTAATGACATTCTTTTTTCCTACTTTTGGAACAAGGAGCCCTGCTTTTTTCTTTTTTAAAACATCGTATTGTGATTTGGGTGAAAGTTTAAAAAGCGAATTGGTTTTCCATTCAACAATTCATACACATTTTGATTCGTGACATTGATTGCCATCCCCACAATGTCGCAGCACTCTTCCCACTTCCTCCCTACACTTCCCATTTCCATCTGTCTTTCTTTCCCATCCCTTCCTGCCTTCTGAGCTCTCTCCCGAGGCACATGCTGCCCTTTGGATCTCGTTGGTTGATTGTTGTAAGGAGTGCATACGGCTCTCGTGTTACTGTGCACCTTCTAGGCTATCACTGTTTCACTAAGAGTTAAGCCACAGGGGTAGGAGCCCTGCATTTTTTAGTTTGCACTGGGCTTTATAAGTTATGTGGCCCTGATGCTACATGAGACTAGGCAGAGGGGTCAGGAGATGGGACAGCAGTCTCTGCCTCCGAGGAGTTCATTTCTTCTTTCACTCATTCTTTTAGGAAAGGTTCCAGCCCTTTCAGGGCGAGCTAATCAACAATTTTAAGCAGGGAGCAAGCCAGGGGCCAGGGACTCACAATGGGACTTAGAGGAAGTCAGGCTGGTTGGAACCCTAGGTCCCCACTGTGGGCAATAACTCAACCTCTCTGTGCCTCAGCTTCTTCAACCTAAGATGGAGAAAATAAAGGACTGACTTCAAAGAGTTGGAGAGGATGAAATGAGTTAGCACAAATAAAATGTTGAAGACGGTGCCTGGTGCATAGAAAGTATTATTCTAAGGGTTTGCTATTATTATTATTTATGCTAAGCAAAGCTGATTTTCCCTCACTGGAAGACATAGAACTCTAAGGGCAAGGTTCTATGTTGTTGTTAGTTGTTGTTGAGTTGGGTCCAACTCATGACAAGCTCATGTCCAACAGTCGCCTAGCCCTGCACAGTCCTCATGCTCATTGGTGTGCTCCAATCCATTTTGAGGCCATTGTGTATTCTGAGTGTCTGTCTGTCCAAAGGCTCGCCTTCATCACAGATCAGTCAGTATTCTGTTGTGATCCATAAGGTTTTCAGGGGGTACTCTTTCACAAGGACATCCCCAGGCCTTTCTTCCCAGTCTGAGTCTGGAAGCTCCGCTGAAACCTGTCCACTATGAGTGACCTGGCGGCCTTTGAAATACCAGTGGTATGGCTTCCGGCATCACAGCAACATGTAAGCTACCAAAGGAGGACAAACTGGTGGTCGTTTGTTTGCTAGGCCAGCATAATATTTTGTTATGTCATTTGAATTTCAAAGCTGTTAAGTAGGGTAGTGCCTAAGGCACTTGAGTGCTAACCAGAAGGCTGGCAGTTCAAATCCACCAGCCACTCCTGGGAAGGAAGGTTAGGCAATCTGCTTCTGTAGTGATACCGCCTCGGAAACCCAAGGAGGGGTCACTATGAGTCGGGTCCGACTCGATGGCACATAACAACAACAACAAGGAAGCACTGTTGCTTAGTTGCCTTAAGCCCCCCGTTCCCGACTGTATTACACCTGGCTATCCTACTTCCGTAGTGATACTGCCTCGGAAACCCAAGGAGGGGTCGCTATGAGTCGGGGCTGACTCGACGGCACATAACAACAACAACAACAACACATTACCACCTGGCCACAGGTGTTACTTGTCAGACTGTCACTGTGGAGTTATTAATAACCAGCTCCTCCAACAAGCTGAGTTTGAAGCTGTTTTCTGTTCCCGTACACTCAGCACTGTTGTATAAAGAGAAGACCCCTTCATTCAAGCCCAATGTGAGAAGCTTCTCAATCTCCCACACATATTTATAAAGTGTCACTCTACTTACCTACCACCACGCTTGGAGCAAAGTGTGAACCAAAGGGGAGTGAATGAGATACAGCCCCTGCCTGCATGAGCTAATCCAGGAGGAGAAACAAGATATGCAAACTGTTAGCAAGTGCAACTTCATAGACTGACCATAAAAGTGTTTTAAAACCAAATCTGATTGTTTCTGTTTTGTGCCATTGAGTTAATTCCAACTCCTAGCAACCCACTAGGACAGACTAGAACTGCCCGGTGGGGTTTCCTAGGCTGTAATCTTGACAAGAGCAGATGGTCAAGTCTTTTCTCCCACAGCACATGCTGGTGTGTTCAAATCACTGACTTTTCAGTTAGCAGCCAAGCGCTTAATCATTGAGTCATCAGAGCTCCACAAACTGTAGTTACTCAAAAAGGGGGCGGGGAGCAAGAATGTGTGATAAAATTTAGATCCATAGGTAAATTAAATCTTTATACCGCTCATTCCTCCCTCCTTGAAAAGACAGGTGACAGGAGAGAGAAAGACCTAAAGTGATGGTTACTGTTCAACAAAGGGGCACAGTATATAGATTTCATTCTTTAATATTCTTTATCATTCCTCTTACATCTCCAAGTGTCTAGCACTTGGCAGGAAATGGAAGAATATTGGTTATAAGAGAGACGAAAAATTAGCAGATGCAATTAATGAATCATCACAAACTAGAGAGTGAATGACGGACACAGGCGCGAGGGTTTCTCTGACCCTCACATTCCAGGAAAAACCTTGGACATGCAGACTGAGCAGCAAGGGTGCTTCCAGAGGAGTGAGTCGGATGGGGAGAGGGCACAGAGCTTTTGTTCATTTACACATGGAGCCCCGGTTTATAAACCCATGCCGTGACCCCAAAGACTCAAAGCAGCAGTCAGCCGATGTCAGGACAGCTAAGAGGCAGGACGAAGGAGGCTGGCCTGGCATCCAAATGCTTCTTTCTGTACAAAGTTTCAGCAAGGCTCTAAGAGGCTCTCTCACACTTGTTCCGTGACAACGCTGGTCTTGGCACAACAGCTATAGGCAGTTCGTTGCCACCTGTTTTGCCACAACAGTTGCTACTGCTCTTCCTGACTCACGCTGGCTCACTGTTTCATAAGAGGGGGCAGTTCGTCTCTCTCCCTGTGTCACCACAGTAATTACTGAGAACGATCATTTGAATGCGAACTTGTAATTCTCCAGTATCATGTCAAAGTAGTAGAGTCCCAGCCAAACACCATCCCCGAGTCTCAGGTCACAGCAACCATTATGTCCTGCTTCCATCTACATGGCAAGTGTAAGCCTTGGCCACGAATGGACTCCAAATCACTCATTCACTCATTTATTCACTTACTCAGCACATACTATCACAGCAGCAGTGATGTGGCCGGCGGTGTTGGCCGGGAGTCCAGAGTCTGGCCTTATACCTCCCACATCCTAATCCAGAGGAGAACCTGCCAGAACAATGACCACGGATGTGAGACTCTGGGGGAGGGAAAACATACTTCAGAGACACCCAACCCTCTGGCTGCCATTCTTAGGGGTCACACTCCAGGACATCAAGTCTCACCCCAGAAACCTCCTACCTTTGCCACAGACATAGTACATTAGGCAGATCTGGGTCTGAATCCCAGTCTTGTGCCTTACTAGCTGTGTAGCCTTGGACGTGTGTCTTTCCCTCTCTGAATCTCTATTACAGGAGGTAAAATGGGAATAAGGCCTGTGCTTGCAGATCACTCAGGCAACAGAAAGTAGGAGGGATTGGTGGGTTTAGAAACTAAGACAGATGTTAAAAATGGATAATCTATGCTATTCCAGGCAAATCGTTATAAATCAAAGCGTAGTGTGTACCTAATGGTAAGCATAAGCAGATAAGATTAGCTCCCCTTAAAATGAGAGCAGAGCTACGAAATAATTTCAAGACTACTACAGCATTTACACAACCCTGTTTAGGTGACCACCTTGCAACAGAGCCTGGAGAAGAAATCAACGCTCACACAAAATTAATGTCCATCTTTGTTCAGCAGTGACTACAACTCTTGATGCCCATGAACCTGGACACAAACAAGACCTACTTAACACGATGTCTAGTCTGTTGCTAAGAAACCGCTCCTGCCTCGTAAGAGTGTGTGACCACTGTGTTTCTTGTGTCAACCCATTATGCCAACATAATTGGAGTGAACCTCACATTGGAGAATGGAATGTGGAATTTCGTTTTTCATCACCTGTACAATTAGTCTATTATTGTCCAGAGGCCTAAAGAATATTTCTCAGAAGAAGAATAGAGCGGTCAAGGGAGAGTTGAGATCTTGTAGGAGGGAGGGGGGAAATCTGATTCCTAAATGAGAACTTCACAAAGGCTTACTGAGGGCCACACTTGAACCAGATAGTGGCCATTCATCTTCTTTTCTTGTTCCCCTTTCCAATATGACATTTTCACACTGGTTAAGCCTGGGTCCCTAGGGCTTGATGTCATGATGCAATGGACCAGAACTGTGGGTGGCAATATTCCCACAATTATGTCTAAGTACCCTAAACCACTCCCCACTCCCAGTCCTAGAAGCCCAGACACTGCTGGAAATGTAGTGGCTTTCTCCTCCCCAGAAGTTGGATGGTCAAAGGGGATTGGTGTTTCCTCCTGGTAGTAGCTCTGCCCACAGTGCAGGTGGTCCCAGATGGCTGGGCCTACAGCAGCCTACTGGTGGGCTGCAGTTTCCCAGAATTGCACATGATTGTGGAATCTGGAGCCCAGAAACTTGGGAGGTGATTTCTTTACGAGCTTCTGGAGGACATTTTATAAATCACTTGTTTTAGGAAAGCAAATGGTCTCAAGATAACTGCAGTCGTTAACCCACTCTCTCGATGGGATTTAACTTCACTTACCCTGTTTCACTGAGCAGTCAATTTTTTGGAAACATCGGTCCAAGCAGTGATGCAATGGCACTGGAACAAGCAGAGGGAGACAGGTAAGTTAAACAGTGAGAGGTCAGAGGGCACCACGACCAGGATGGACACCTGGGGCTGTGAGACCCCAGATAAAGCACATATTGTCGAATGGGACAGCTGTGCCAGAGAAGGGGTCCTTGAAGAGGTGACACCTGAGGACCTGCAACTGCTGCTTCCCTACCTGAAAGCAGATACTTGGTCTCATTCATCGTTTCATCTTCCCTACACCTAACATGTACCTCATGCATGGAAGATATGTAAAAACCTTTGAGTCACGCTGTCCTATCAACTATCCATGCCTCTCGGATCATCTCAGCCATTGGTTTCACCTTTTTCTCATTTGCTCATTCACTGAACCATAAGGTAAGTTCATTTACGTTTGTTTATATTTCAGTGGACAATTTTAGAAAGACCAAATCCAAACCAACCCAGGCCCCCACCATGTTTTAGAAGAGGAACTTGTCTACCTTGGGTCTAAAGGGAGCAGAGCACCCCCAGCCCATTCTAGGCACCATGCTGTCTTAGTTTCTTAGGTCTGCTGTATCAGAAATATCAACAAGCGGGTGACTTTCTTGAACAGAAATGAATTTTCTCACAGTGTAGGAGACTAGAAGTCTGAATTCAGGCTGTCGGCTCTAGGGGAAGGCTCTTTCTGTCAGCTCTGTGGGGATTCCTTGTGGTGGCTTCTCAAGCATTCTTCTTGGCATTTCTTGGTGACCTCCATGTGA
>NW_006921714.1:6558471-6574430 GCF_000298275.1 Orycteropus afer afer | reverse complement strand
GAAGTTAGAAAATCAAAAGGGAAGACCACACTCAGCATTTCTCAAGCTGAAAAAACTGAAGAAAAAATTCAAGCCTCGAGTTGGCAATATTGAAAGATTCTATGGGCAAAATATCGAATGATGCAGGAAGAATCAAAAGAAGATGGAAGGAATGCACAGAGTCACTGCCAGGGACAGGAGTAAGGACAGTACTGTCAGGATATTGTTTTCTCCTCATGTCTTCCTGGGGGTGCTGAGGGCTGAGGCCACAGTTCCTGTCAGAGGGCCCCTATAGCTCCCTCCTTCTCCATGTTCTGCCAACAGCTCCTCCCCTCCCCTCTCAATCCAGGTTTCCCTGATATTACAAGCCCAAAGTACTGCACTGCACCTTCCCCGATGGCGTCCCCATACCGTGCCCCCACCTTTGTAAATGGTCCCTTTATTCAATTCTCCTGAAATTACCCACATTGACCATGTCATCTGCTTCTTGCTGGGACCCTGATTAACACACCTACTTTCTAAATAGTGTTCATAATAATGTTTTTGGTCAAATGTCATTGGTCAGTCAGATTCCCTGAAGTTCTGAGGGTATTCTTTCAAATATAAGTTATATACGTATAGCCACTTGCCATGGAGTTGACTCCAACTCATGGCAACACCATGCGTGTCAGAGTAGAACAGTGCTCTGTGCTCCTCAGAAGTAGGTCATTAAGCTTTTCTTCTGAGGCACTGAAGGCAGACTCGAATTTCTGACCTTTTGGTTAACAGCTGAGCACATTAATAGTTTGCACAACCCTGGGACTCTTATAAAGAGCTCTTGTGGTACAGTGCCTAAGGCATTTGACTGATAACCAGAAGGTTGATGGTTCAAACCCACCAGCCACTCCACAGAAGGAAGTCAGGGCAATCTACTTCCACAAAGATTTACCACCTTGGAAACCCAGTGGAGGTTGCTATAAGTCAGAATCAACTCATTAGCAGTGGGTTGGGTATTTTAGGGACTCATAAATATCAATATGAATGTAAATATAACTTTATTTTTAAGATTACGTTTAGTATGGATTTAAAATTTCATACTGATTTACAAATTTAACTTTGGGGTGCCCTGAGGATATGTCAGGGACCACTGGGACTTGGAGGGCTCCTTGAAAGATAACAACTTGGCCCCATGACCATGCAGTGCCCTTGGCAATGGGCCCTGGGTGAAGGGTGGCTGAGAAGATGCTGTGGAGGCCACATTAGGAAGGCCATGGCTCACAGGAGGGGCCTGTGTCCTTGGGGCCGAGCCCCTGGAAGCAGTGTCTTCTGTCCCTCCTCAGATCCACAGCACCCCTAAGACAACATAGGAACCATCCTGTCAGTGGCACTGGTCCACAGAGGGAGCAGTGCACATGACTAGGAGTCTCTTTCCCCATATTGCTCTGGACAACAAAGCTGGGGTGTATCAATGGGACCTCCACAGTATGATTGATATTCAGCTTGTCCCTGGCCATGGCAATGTAAGCTCCAAGCCAGATTTGATTGGAATCAGAAAAATAAAGAAATGAGACATTTCTTGAACCTTATTGTTGTGTCAGAGACTGCTAATTGTCACCTCTCCTATTTTATAGTTATGGAAACCCCAATTTTTCACTAGAGAAAGTGGCTTTCCAGAATAAAGACCGTATTTCCCAGCACCCTTTGAAGTTGGATGTGAACAGAAGGGCATGTCTTGTCCTTCCTGCCCCACTGGAAAACAGAGAAGTGGGAGCCAACTCCAACCCTGTAGATGAAGGCAGTATCCTGGGGATGTTGGCTCATCAAGACAAAAGGAGCCTGGGCCTTGTCTTGCCATCTAGTGCTGCTGTGACAGAAATACCACAAGTGCGTGGCTTTAGAAAACAAATATATTCTCTTACAGTTTAGGAGGCTAGAAGTCCGAAACCAGGGTACCAGCTCTGGGGGAGGGCTCTCTCTTTCTGTCGGCTCTGGGGGACGCTCTTTGAATATTTTTCAGCTTCTGTTCCCTGACTCCTGGGAAATCTCATGCGACAGGCATCTATCTTCCCCCATCTCCACTGGTTCCTCTGTTCTAATCTGCTCTTCTCATATCTCAAAGGTGATTGGTTAAAACATACCCCACACTGATAAGGCCTAACAAAGAAGCCCACTCCCAAGTGGGATTTAACCATAGCTAGAGGGGTTAGGATTTACAACACATATTTTGGGGGGAACATAATCCAGTCCTTAACACGCCCCAAGGCTGCACAGAGCAGAGCTAAGTGAGAATGATGGCTATATTATTTAAGCTACTGATATTTTGGATCCCTGGTAGAGACCATGAGGCAAATTTTACATGACAAAAATATAAAGTGCTATTGTCTATGTAGAAAATTTCAAAACAACAAAAGAAAACTTCCAAAATGAAGAAGTACGTTTAGCAAGTCAACACGCAGAAACCCATTGTATTTCTTCTGTTCACTGTCAACGTACAGTTGGAAACAATGCTATTCACAATAGCCCCCAAAATGAAACAAATACCTTGGTGTCAATCTAATAACATAAGTGCAAGCTGCTCTGCTGAAAACTAAAATGCTGAGGAAAGAAATCAAAGACCCAAGTAAGTGGAGAGACACAGTAGACCATCTCAAGGTAGACCTGACCTCCAGTTAGCAGCCAAGCACCTAACCGTTTGTACCATGCAGGGACTCTACCCACATTGACTGCTTCTGGATCTGACACACAAAAAGTGCTCCGGAACAGTGTCACTCAAAGTGTACTCCATGGATCAGCAGCCAGTTATCACAGTTCATGATGAGATGAGGGCCTGTGCCACAAGGTAGAGCAGCTCCTTTGCTATGCACCTTTAGGCTGTAGCTGACTTTTACTTTCATAGTAAGGCTTTCTCAGTGACTGAAACAGAGTGGTGGTTTACATCCCAGGGCAGGCCACGGACATCACTTTGAGGAGGACCGCTCTACAAAGTGTAGCCATAATAATATTGATATTCATCCCGTAGGAGAGTTGTAACTATGGTTAGTTACTGTCTGCCTCCCAGCCACCCATCCCCGAGTGCCAGCACCCCACCCAGCACTTGGCTCATGGAGCTAAAACCAAAAAACCAAACTTACTGCCATCAAGTTGGATCCAACTCATAGCAACCCCTCCTTGGGTTTCCGAGGCATTATCATTACGGAAGTAGATTGCCCAACCTTCCTTCCAAGGAGTGGCTGGTGGGTTAGAACCACCAACCTTCAGGTTAGCAGTCAAATGCCTTAGGTAGTATGCTACCAGAGAGATGCTCAAATGAGATTTGCCCGAGAAGAAGCTGAGGACCTCGGGAGAATGACTTTCTTTCTTTCTTTTTTTAATTGTGATTTGGGTGAAGATTTACAGAGCAAATTCACTTTCCATACAGCAGTTCACATGTACTTTGTCTCATGACATTGACCACAATTTATCACAATGCAACATCTCCCCTCCCACTTCCTCCCCATAGTTACCTCTTCCTTGTGTCCATACCTCCATGCACTCCTGCCCCCTGAGCTGTCTCCCTGTGCATAAACAGCCTTCTTTCTCCCATGATTGTTCTCTCCAAGGAGTGTATCTACCTTAGGTAAATGTTTAACTCATATGCCTGTCTTTTGTTGGCTGGAAGCAACAGGCGTGGGTTCAATTCCAGACTTGAAGGGCAGCTAGGGGCCATAGTCTCAGTGGTTCCACCAGGCTCTATCGGACCAGCAAACCTGGTCCCCCCCCCCTTTTTTTTTCTCCAAATGATTTTTAATTTTGTTCCACATTATTCTCTCTCTCTATCCAGGATCTCCTTACATAGATCCCCTTCCAAGTGGTTCACAGTGGTAGCCAGCCACCATCTAGTTCTTCTGGTCTCAGAGTTGTATAGGCTGCAGATCGGATGGTGTACTAGTCACTAGGACTAATTGTTTCCATGAATTTTTGGTTTCTTCATTCTTCTTTGTTCTGGATGAGGAGAGACCCATTGTTGCATCTAGATGGCTGCTTGCAAGCTTTTAAGATCCCAGTCACTACTCACCAAAGAAGAAGGTAGAACAATGTTTTGTGTAGTATGTTATGCCAATTGAGCTTGATGTCCCTGAGACTATGGTCCTGAGCCCACTGGTTCAACTACTTGGTCCCTCTGGGTAGCTGGCTGTGACCAAGAAGTGACTACAACCTTGTCCCTTGTCAGCTCTACTATACACCTGGGAATCCTTACAGATCATACAAATACACTTATAGGACCATTGTCTGCCAACCCTATACATGGTCTTTGGCACACTCCCCGCTTCACAGACATACCTATTAGTTCAGCCTGTCCACCCATCTATCTGCCCGTATACCCATGTTTGCCTTCCCTGACAATGCAGCACTGTATGTACAAAAGGGTTCATCTTTGCTGTCTGTACCTCCCATGTACCTCTCTATAGGGAATGCCTTTCTTGAGAACACAGAACTTGTTCACTCATCTGACTGACAACTGTTTACTGAAGGGCAGACAGATGAACAAAGTTCTGTAAGGCAAGGCAGGTTGAAATGCCAGTGAAGAGTGCCCGAAGAAAAGTGGGCTACCTAAGGACCAAAACAAACAAACCAGACCAGTTGCTGTGGAGTAGATTCCGACTTGTGGTGACCTCATGTGGATCAGAGTAGAACTGTATTCCTTCGGGTTCTCAACGGCTGATTTTTTTCAAAAGTGGATCACCAGACCATTCCTCTGAGGCACTGGGATGGGTTTGAGCCACCAACCTTTCAGTTAGTCTTCAAGAACTTAACCATTTACACCACCTCGAGGACTGAAAGGGGTGACTAACCTGTTGTAACTTGTGCCTTTCTCTGATGCAGAGATATTGCCTTTTCCCTCAGGCACCCCCAGGATGAGGCTCTCCCACTCAGGCTCTATCATCTGCTGCCTGGCTGCCACGTATTTAAAATCCAGAACTTTAGAAAATTCAGACAAGCTCTAGTCCCTGAGAGGACACAGAGGTCAGGCAAGGTGAAGGACTTGAGACTATTGGTCCTGGCCCCAATGCTGCCCAAGATAATCTTGCTCAGGTAAGTGCCCCTGTCCAGAGGATGGGCTGGGCTCTCAGGCTCTCCCACCTTCACCCCTCCAACATGGATACTCTCACATTCCTAGGGACTGAAACATCACTCATTGGGGGGACTACCATTCATGCCCCTTTTTCTGCCCAAGATCTGAAACTCTGAGCCAACTGGTCCTCTGCCAAAGGCCAACCAGATTTGATCACAGAGAAACCCCAAGTTTGATGCCTGGCCTCAACTTCTCGCCCCTTCTTTTCTTTCCTTTTTCTCGTCCCTTCTTGAGTTCTCTGGATGCTCTCAGCACCGCCCACAATTCCCCAGCAGAGACTTTTGTTGTCTCTACCATCTCTGGCCCCCTGGCAGATTGCAGCAGCTTCTGTTATTTCAATGTATAATTTATATGGCCCATTTTCATGGCCAAGGACAGCCCACAAAGCACACTTGATCCCAAGCAAGAAAGTAGCAAGGTGTACCCTCTGGGGCATGTGTTCTCCACCTACGGCTACGTGTGACCTTCCCAAAGTCTGATGCTTTACCGGGGCACCTCACTAGGCCAGGAACAATGGGGCCACAGAATAATAGGACAGTCACCACAATTTCAAGGCTGCCACATGAAACACCCTAGGATGGTTTGCAGGAACTGGGAGCAGTGGCTGGCAGGCTGAAGGCCCACACACAGCCTCATGCAAGCTGTACAGCCTGGTTTGCCAGGCACTGGGTTCCAATCAGCAGCCCGGGTCTTGTTCACCTGATGCTGCCCGCTACCCTGGAGGCCTCGAATATGTCATGCCAACTGTCTGGACTTCAGTCCTCTCCCCTACAAACTATGAAAGCATTAACTCCTGCCCCGCCAGCCTCACTGGTTGTGGCAAGGCTCAAGAAGAATAAGCAGGGCAGAAATTCTTTGTAAAACACTGTATTCAAAGCTCTCAAAGGGTGGTCCTTGGAGCAGCGGCATCAGCGTCTTTTGGGAAGTGTTAGAAATGAAGAACCTCAGGCCACACCCCAGACCTACTGAACCAGAATTTGCTGTTCAACAGGCCCCCAGATGACCTGTATGCCCACTCAAATGTGAGAAGCAGTTGCACATGCACAAGTATGACATAGGGGGAAGATGTGGGGTTTGGAGTCTGGAGCTCTGAGTTTAAATTCACCTCTGCCTCTGACCACCATCAAGGCCTTGGGAAAGCTGCCTGAGCCTTCATTTCCTTAACTGGAACACAGTGTGGCACAGGGTGGTACGAGAGTATGGAGTGGGGAGGAGGGAGTTCTGGGGTGCTGAACAGCAGGAAGCACTTTCCCAGTGGGGTACAAGGAAAGTAAGGGTCTTGCAATGACTCTATGGCTGGGCAGGAAACAGAGGCGATAAGATGATGGAGAAAGCCAGGCAAGAGGTCAATGTTTCCTTCTGCCTGCCCTGCCCACCCCACCCCATCTCTTCCCTACCACCAGAGCTTCCAGGCATGGCATCTGAATTAGCTGTTGACCAAAGACAGCTGAGTGGGGACCGTGTGCTTCAGTGGTAGAATTGTTGCCTTCCATGTAAGAGATCTGAGTTTGACTCCCAGTCAATGCTCCTTAGGTGCGGCCACCACCCGTATGTCAGGAGAGGCTTGCTGGTTGCTGGGATGCTGAACAGGTTTCAGTGGAGCTTCCAGACTCAGATGGACTAGGAAGAAAGGTCTGGGGATCTGCTTCTGAGAATCAGCCAATGAGAACAGATCACAATGGTCTGTCTGATCTGTAACTGATGGTGGGGATGGCACAGGACCAGGCAGCATTTTGTTCCATTGGCCATGGGGTCACCATGAGTTGGGGGCTGACTTAAAGGCAGCTAACAGCAACAACCAAGGTAGCTGAAGAGAGATAGAAAGAGAAGACCCAGGGCTCAGTTCTATTGAGAGTACTGGAGGGCGTATAACCTGCCCCTGGATCACAAAATCAAACTCACTGCCATCAAGTTTATTCCAACTCGTAGCGACCCCCATTGGGTTTCTAAGATTGTTAATCTTTACAGAAGCAGACTGTCTCATCTTTCTAATGCAGAGCAGTTAGAGGGTTTGAACCACCAACCTTTTGGTTAGCAGACAAATGCTTTAACCACTATACCACCAGAGCTCCCCTGGACCACAGAGCATCCCATATATGGTACTTGGAGAAGGAGTAGAGAGACCCAAGATTGAGGTCAGTGAGTCAGTGATAGAACCACAGAGCAGCCCTTCCTCCAGGTTGCAAAGGTGGCAGCTGAGGGGGGTCCTGCAGGCTCTGTGGGAGGCATTCCTTGGGACCTCGCACCTTCTGCACATTCACTGAGGTGATAGCCTCATTACACTAGATTTTCCATTAAGCAGGCTTCTTGATGGAACTTGAAGGTGAGGATACTTGACCTGTGTCTCAAAAATTTCCAGCAATGCTGGGAAATGGACTGCTCACACTCGACCAAATTCCATTCAAGTAATTACCCAGGGAGAGGAATTATAATTGCACAGATGTAAGTGCTCCATTTAGTGGGTTTAAAAATACCGACTTGAGAGGGCTGTGGGGAGCAGGAAATGAGATAACTGTGTGGCACTTTGGCGTGGGCTCCTGGTTTGTTTCTTCCCCACAGTCTTCCAGATGAATTGAAAGCTTTGGTGGGCCCAAAGGCCTGTCCCTTGGCCTCAGCCCTGGCACCTGCACTCTAATGGTCCTGCTAATCAATGTTTCCACTTCATGTGATGAAGCTCCAGGCCCTGATGCTAAAAGCCCAGACCCATGGCTGGTGGAGTTCTTGTCAGAACGAATTGTCCTGTTTTCTTTCAAATACCCTAAGTAGCTTGGCCCTCTGTGCTTTCCAAGGCTGACACTGATCCCTGCAAGGAATCAAGAACAGGAAGCTCTCTCAGATGTTGTTGTTGATGTTAGGTGTCATTCAGTGGGATCTGACTCATAGTGACCCCATGGACAACAGAAAAAACTGCCCCGTCCTGTGCCATCCCTATAGTTGTTGCCATTGTTGAGCCCATCATTGCAGCCACCATGTTAATTCATCTCATGATGGTCTTCTCCTTTTTCACTGACCCACTACTTTACCACGCATGACATCCTTCTCCAGGGATTGGTCGCTTCCAACAACATGACCAAAGTAGGTGAGACGAAGTCTGGCCATTCTCACTTCTAAGGAGCATTCCGGCTGTACTTCCTCCAACACAGATTTATTTGTTCTTCTAGCAGTCCATGGTACATTCAATATTCTTCACCAAGGCAATTCAAATGCATCAATTTTCTGCAGTCTTCCTTATTCATTGTCTAACTCTCATATTTATACTAGGCTATTAAAAATACCGTGGCTTGGGTCAGGCATGCCTTAGTCTTCAAAGTGACATCTTTGCCCTTTAACACCTTAAAGAGGTCTTTTGCAGCAGCTTTGCCCAATGCAATATATCATTTGATTTCTTGACTGCTACTACTATAGATGTGGATTGCGGATCCAAGTAAAATAAGATCCTCAACAACTTCAATCTTTTCCCCATTTATCATGACGTTGCTTATTGGTTCAGTTCTGATGATTTTTGTTTTCTTTATATTGAGGTGTAATCCACGCTGAGGGAGCTCTGGTGGCATAGTGCCTAAGGCATTTGACTACTAACCAGAAGGCTGGAGGTTCAAGCCCACCAGCCAGCCACTCCTCGGAAGGAAGGTTGTACAATCTACTTCCGTAGCGATACTGCCTCGGAAACCCAAGGAGGGGTCACTATGAGTCGGTCCGACTTGACGGCAGTGAGTTTTTCCATGCTGAAGCCTGTAGTGTTTGATCTTCATCAGTAAGTGCTTCAACACTTCTTCACCTTCATCTACATATCATAGATTGTTAATGAGTCTTCCTCCAATCCTGAGCCACGTTCTTCTTCATGTAGTCCACCTTCTTAGATTATGTGTCAGCATATAGATTGAATAAGCATGGTGAAAGGATACAACCCTGACACATACCTTTCCTGATTTTAAACCATGCAGTATCTCCTTGTTCTATTCCAAAGACTGCCTCTTGGACTATGTACAGGTTCCTTATAAGCACAATTAAGTGTTCTGGAATTCCCATTCTTTGTGATGTTATCCATAATTTGTTATGACCCACACAGTCAAATGCCTTTGCACAGTCAATAAAACACAGGCAAACACCTTTCCTGTATTCTTTACTTTCAGCCAAGATCCATTTGACATCAGCAATGATATCCCTCATTCAATGTCCTCTTCTGAACCTGGCTTGAATTTCTGGCTGTTCCCTGTCAATGTACTGCTGCAACTATTTTGGAATTATCTTGAGCAAAGTTTTACCTGTGTGCCATATTAATGCCATTGTTCAATAATTGCCAATTGTGTTGGATCACCTTTCTTTGTAATGGTCACAAATATGGATCTCTTCCTGTCAGTTGGCCAGGTAACTGTTTTCCAGGGTCCTTGGCTTAATAATAATTATTTAATTAATAATTAAATATTAAGCTTAATAATAATAATTAAGTTTAATAATAATTAACTTAATAAACAATTAAGTGCCTCTAGCATTGCGTTGTTTGTTGAAACATCTCAATGGGTATTCCATCAAATCCTGGGGTTATGTTTTTTGCCAAAGTGCAGCTTGGACTTCATCCTTTAATACCATCTATTCTTGATCATATGTTACCTCCTGAAATGACTGAACATTGATCAATTCTTCTTGGTACAGTGACCCTATGTATTCCTTCCATCTTCTTTCGATGCTTCCTGCCTCATTCAATATTCTGCCACTAGAATCCTTCAATATTGCAACTCGAGGTGTGAATTTTTTCTTCATTTCTTTCAGCTTGAGAAATGTCAAGTATTTTCATTTTGATTTTTTTATTTTCTAACTCCAGTCTTTGCATATTTCATTATAATACTTTATGTTGTCTTCTCGAGCTGCCCTTTGGAATCTTCTATTCAGCATTTTTTAATCTCATCATTTCTTCCAATCACTTTAGCTACTCTGCATTGAAGAGCAAATTTCAGAGTCTCTTCTGACATCCATTTTGACCTTTTATTCCTTTTCTGTCTTTTTAATGACCTTTGCTTTATTTGTGCATGATATCCTTGATGCCATCCCACAACTGATCTGATCTTCAGTCACTGGTGTTCAATGCATCAAAACTATTTTTCAGATAGTCTCTAAATTCAGATGGGACATACTCAAGGTCATATTTTGGCTCTCATAGAGTTGTTTTAATTTTCTTCACCTTCAACTTAAACTTACATTTCAGCAATTGATGGTCTGTTCCACAGTTGGCCAGTAGCCTTGTTCTGACTGATATTGAAGTTCCCCATCATCTCTTTCCACAAATGTAGTCAATTTGATTTCTTGAATATACCATCTGGTGAGACCTATATGTGAAGTCACCGTTTGTGTTGTTTGAAAAACAGGCATTTGCATTGAATAAGTCATTGGTCTTACAAAATTCTGTCATGCAATCTCTGTATCACCAAGCCCGTATTTTCTAACTACTAATGCTTCTTTGTTCCAGCTTTCTCATTCCAATCACCAGTAATTACTTTATTGCATATTTGATTAATTTCAGACTGCAGAAGTTGGTAAAAATCTTTAATGTCTTCATCTTTGGCTTTAGTGATTGGTGTATAAATTTGAACAATAGTAGTATTAACTGGGAACTATTGGAGTGGTTCAGATGAGAGAAGATAGTAAGAAGTGATCTGAATTAGGATTTATTTAAATAAACTCCACTAACCTTATTGAAATAATAATAAGATTATTATTAAAATAATAATAAGATTATCATTATTAAAATAATAATAAGATTATTATTATTAAAATAAGATTGTTATTATTAAAATAATAAGATTGTTATTATTAAAATAATAATAAGGTTAATGGAGGAAGTCTAACTAACTAATAAGGTTAGTTAGTGGAAGGAAGATGAGGCAATCTACTTCCACAAAGATTTACAGCCTCAGAAACCCAGTGCAGGTCACTATGAGCTGGAATGGACTCAATGGCAGTAAGTTTGTTTTGCTTTGGTAACCTTATTAAAAAGGAGCTCTGGTGGCACAGTGCCTAAGGCATTTGACTGCTAACTAGAAGGTTGGAGGCTTCATGGAAGGAAGATAGGGCAATCTACTTCCGTAAAGATTTAAAGCCTTGGAAACCCAATAGGAGTTGCTATGAGTCAGAATCAACTCAATGGCAGTGAGTCTGGTTTGGTTTTTGGTGAGTGTTCACTGGGCCTCCTTTTAGGTGTATGGATATTGTCCTATCACTGACAGCATTGTACTTCAGGACAGATCTTGAAATTTTCTCTTTGGTGGTGAGTGAGATACCATTCTTTAATTTGTCATTCCTGATATGGTAGACCATATGATTGTCTGACTTGAAATGGCTAATTCCAGTTAATTTCTGTTCACTAACACCTAGGATATCAATCTTTATGTGCTCCATTTCACTATTTACAACTTTGAAGTTTCCTAGATTCATACTCCATACATTCCACATCCCAGTTACTAACGGATGTTTGCAGGTGTTTCTTCTCATTTTGATGGAAGTCCCAAAAGCTTTACTCCATCCATGTCATTAAGGTCAACAATACTTTGAGGAGGCAGCTCTTCCCTAGTCATATTTTGAGTGCCTTCCAACCTGAGGGGCTCATCTTCCGGCATTATATCAGACAAAGTTTCTCTGATACTCATAAGGTTTGCAATGGCCACCACCACCACCCCCTGAAGCACACCTGGCCACATCCTTCTTCTTAGTCTGTCGAAACGTGGAAGCTCCACTGAAGCCTGTCCACCAGTGTCACCCATGGTGACGATGCTGGCATTCGAAATACTGGTGGCACAGCTTCCAACATCATAGCAACATGCAAGCCACCACAGTATGGCAAACTGACAAATGAATGGTGGTACCTCACATAGAAGTCCTACATGGTCCTGGGTGTATGTCAAAGCTTACATTAAAAAATTAGAGTGTATGCAAGTCACCATGCACAATAAACTGAACGAGTACTTGTTGAGCATTGTCTAGCTGTGGTAGACTAGGGTACTGGCCCAATTCTTCACCTGTTCCTGCACCCACACCCTTCCCACAGCCTCATTTGGGGCAAAGTAGATTTCCCTCCCCTCGATTTTGACTTGACCATGGGATTTGCTGTGACCAATGAAACAGACCCTTAGAAGGCTTCACGTTTCTTCACTATAAGGAGCACTTCCTTTGGGAGCTGCTACCCCATCAGGACCAATCCCAGACTGAGCTCTGGTGGGGAAGAGCCCCTTTGCTAGACCCACACATCAGTGGTCAAAATCGAACCTGCTTCAGTTGCCACAGTGGGCAGAGATAGTGGTGGTGGTGGTTCAGCAGCAGAATTTCTGCCTTCCATGTGGAACCAGGGTTCAATTCCTGGCCTGTGTACCTCATACACAGCCACCACCTGCCCAGTAGTGGAGATTTGCCTGGTAGGGTAATGGTAAGGAGCTCAGCTGGGAAATGAAAGATGGGCAGTCTCTCAGGGGAAAGACATTGCAATCTGCTCCTGTAAAGATTCCCCATCCCCATTTTCATTTCCTCTGTGTCATTTCTGACTCATAGTGATCCTATAGGACAGAGTAGAACTTCCCCATAGGTTTCCAAGGCTGTAAATCCTTAGACGCAGACTACCACATCTTTCTCCCATGGAGCAGCTGGTGGGTTTGAAACATCAACCTTTCAGTTAGCAGCCAACCATTTAACCACTGTGCCACTTGGGTGCCTCCTATAAAGATTACACCCTAGAAAAATCTGTGGGGGCAGTTATGCTCTGTCACATGACGTCATTCTGAGTCAAAGTTGATTTGACAGCAGATGCTGAGCAGGTTTCAGTGGAGTTGCCATACTCAGACAGGCTAGGAAGACACGCCCAGTTCTGCAAATTAGCCAATGAAAATTCCGTGGGTCACAAGGGTCTGACAACAGCAGCCACCACAGTTGAACCAAAGCCCCCCAGCCAAGCCAAGCCCAGATCAGCAGAACTGCCCCAGCCTGAGTATATATCCATGAGAAAGAAAAAAAAAAAAGGGAGTGTTGCTTTAAGCCACTGAGTTTGGAAACATTTGTCATGCACCATTATTAAGGCCATGGCTAATTGATGATAGACCATGTGACAGACTTGAAAAATTGAAATTGGAGGAAAGAAATGAGTAGGGAGAAAAGGAGAGCCAGAAACAGAAGTGAGGGTTCCTTATAAAATCTGACATGGCCTGTTGCATGTTCTCAACTGTAGGCACATGTAGTGATTGCACATGTTGGTGTCACATAGCTCAGCCATACCAGCTGCACAGAATCCTGGGAGACAATGGAAGATCAAGCCCAGAAGGAGGGGGCAGTTGCAGGGATGCAGGAAAGCCACTGCAGAGCTGGGAGCACCCAGAGAGGGGCCATTAGCAAGGACCAGGTCTGCATTGGAGGTGAGGGAAGATGAGGAATTTGAAGTTACATCCTACTGGGACCATGGACACTGCTTTGGAAGGCATGATGGTGTAGATCAGAGTGTTAGCCTTGGGCCAATGCAGGCCAAGGAGAGCCAGATGGGCCCAGTTCCTGGGAATGGGGGCTGGCAGAGACTAGGCAGGGGCTAGGTCTCAGGATGCAGGAACTCAATGGAGCAGGAAGGAGACGAGCAGGTGGATGGGGGTTATCACCTATTACAGTGCATTATAATGATAGCCCTCCAAAAGATATGTCTGTGTTAAAAAAAAATAATAAAAAAAAAACTAAACTCACTGCCATCAAGTCAGTTCCGACTCATAGTGACCCCTCCTTGGGTTTCCAAGGCGGTATCTCTACGGCTTAGTGCCTAAGGCATGTGCCTGCTAACCAGAAGGCTGGCGGTTCAAACCCACCAGCCACTCTTCAGAAGGAAGGTTGGGCAATCCACTTCCATAGTGATACTGCCTCAGAAATCCAAGGAGGGGTCTCTAGGAGTCAGATCCGACTCCACGGCAGTGCATTTGTGTTATCTCTAGAGAAGTAGACTGCCCAGTCTTCCTTCTGACTGACAGGAAGTGGCTGATAGGTTTGAACAGCCAGCCTTCTGATTAGTGTCAAATGCCTTAGGCTCTACACCACTCACATCAGAGCCCTTAAATCTAAATCTATGAATGTGACCTTATTTGGAAAAAGGGTCTTTGCAGATGCATTTAAGTTAAGGGTCTTGAGACAAGATCATCCTGCTGTTTCCAGTGGGCCCTGAATCCAACAAGTGCCCTTACGAGAGACGGAAGAGAAGAAGACACACAGAGAGAGCTGAGGAGAAGGCCACGTGAGGACAGAGGCAGAGATTGCAGTGATGCAGCCACAAGCTAAGGAAGCCGGGAGCCACCAGAGAGGCTGGAAGGATGCTCCCTTGAGCCGTCACAGGGTCCTGCCGATACCTTGGCTGCAGACTTCTGGCCTCCAGGACGGTAGTACGTAGTTGCAGCCACCTTAGGAAAACCATATGCTCCTCCAGTATGAATCATAGCAGAAAGCTGCTTCCTGAGGGGAAAACCAAAAAAAAAAAAAAAAATGCAGTGCCATCAAGTAGGCTCCGACTCATAGCGACCCCTCCTTGGTTTTCCGAGGCGGTATCACTACGGAAGTAGATTGGCCAATCTTCCCTCAGCGGAGTGGCTGGTGGGTTTGAAGCACCAGCCTTCTGGGTCCTCCTAAAAAAATAATTCCTCAGAAAGGATTCTCTTCATACCTAAGCACTTAAAAGTCATCCTAAGAGGCAGCCTCTTGTTTCTTTTGCACCCCAAGGGCCGTAGGACTCCCTTACACAATGTTGGCCTGTGATGCATATAGAGACTACCTGACAGAATTGGTGAGTGGGACTTGATCATGCTTCCTGGGAGCATGGTCTCACCTGTCTCTGTTGTCATTTATCTTGGCATTTGAATTGCAACTTCTCTTACATTAAAACACTTTTTGTCAATCACTTGTCTCTAGCCAAAATAGGACAATGGAAGGTGGGCTGGGAGGAGCCTGTGTCAATGAGACAGGACTCCTTAGGACTCTAGGAAGCTAGAAAGCAAAAGAAGCATTAGTAATAATGTTAAGGGGCAGCTCAGAACCCAAAGGTGGGGTGCAGCCAGACCTCGGGAGAGTCTGGAGGTGAGAACACAGGAAGGACTCTGTTCGTCTCTCCCTTTAGCTGCTGCTTCTGTTTTTCATACTTTTTTTATTTTTTGCCAAGACAACATTTTTCACATGTACACCATGTGACACCAATTGCATGAAGTTTGTTGTTCAACCGTGACCCATATCCATTGCCAAATTTTCCATCACCATGAAGATGCTCAATGCTTCCAAAACAATGGCTCTCGCTGTGAACTGTATGCATTTCTCTTCTGCTATTTCATGGCAGTGGGATCATACAATGTGTCCTTTTGTGATTGACTTACTTCCCTCAACATCATGTTTTCAAGGTGCGTCCATGTTTTGGCGGATATTTCTCATGTCACTCTGGCTTCTTTCTGCACTCTGTTTCACGTTCTCAGCCCACATGGAGGGCAGAGGCTGGCTGGCCCATGGCTCCCCTGTTCTTTACTACAGATCCAGCTACCCAGCTTGTTTCTCAGTATCTCGTTCTCTTTCTAAATTTCTAGGGAAAGAATTCCAGTTGGCCTCACCTTCCCAAGCATCAATCTCTGGTCTTGTCATGTACCAGAGGAGTGAAGTTACATTCACAGGCCTGGTTCCCAGAGCTCACCCCATCAATGGGGAAGAAATGGCAATTCTGGGCACCCGTGAGAGCTGGGGAGACATCCTGAAAGAAGGTCCTGCAAAACCTCTTCCAATGTGAAGTCTCTGCTGTCCCCAAAGCTCCCAAGAAAGGGCACTGCCCTTGTAGCCCTTTCAGTTTGAGGTTCAAGACAGGCCTGCCCAAGCCCTCTGAACAAATCTCCATCCCATCCAAGCCAGG
>NW_006921714.1:6547511-6557191 GCF_000298275.1 Orycteropus afer afer | reverse complement strand
CAGAGAAGCTAAAGTGAAAAGAAGAAATTATGCTGTCGGTCTCAGAAGAAATGCAACCGGAATGCTCCTTGGAAATGAAGATGCCTGGTGGCATAGTGCCTAAGGCAGGTGACTGCTAACCAGAAGGCTGGCGGTTCAAACCCACCAGCCACTCCTCGGAAGGGAGATTGGGTAACCTATTGGGCAACCTATTTCCGTAGTGATATTGCCTTGGAAACCCAAGGGGTCGCTGAGTTGGATCCAACTCGACAGCAATGTGTTTCGTTGTTTGCGTTAGTTGTCAGCTTGCTCACTTTGAACACATCATCAGGAAAGACCAATCGCAAGAAAAGGACATCATGTTTGGTAGAGTGCCAATGAAAAATGAGGGAAACTCTCAGTGAGATGGATTGTGACAACAGTCAGAACAACAGACTCGCACACACCGATGGGCACGGAGGCCCAGCAGGACCGAGGGCACAATGGACTCGCACACACCGATGGGCATGGAGGCCCAGCAGGACCGAGGCCACTGCTACACACAAGGTCAAAGCAGACTGGCAAGAGCAGGAGTTTGGATTCGGGGATCTCGAGACCTTGGTTGAAACTCAATGACCATAGGATTGGCTTTATTTACAGACTCTGTTTCATTGATCTCTTTGCTTGTCCTCAATGATGATCATCTCTGTTTGTTCTACTTGTTCTTATTTATTTATTTATTATCTAGCTAGGGTTTAGAAATAGTGTTACTAGGAAAACAGTTAACCTTGTAAATGGTTTGTTTTCTGTGTCACTGGTCTCTGCTCTTTATTTCTGTTCTTCCACTTATTTTAGATTTAGTTTGCTCTCCTTAACATGGAAATGTAAATAATTTATTTTAAACCTCTCTTCTAATATAAATTTTTAAAGCTATATATAAAAAAATCGATCAATGCACTGATTTAGCTACAGCCCCCAAATTTGATGCTTTGTTTTCACTTCTATTCAGTCCAAAATATTTTCTAATTTCATTTGTGATGTTTTATTATTTGTCTCATGGGTTATTTAGAAGCACATTTGCTCTATTCCTGTGTATTTCAGGAATTTCAAATATCATATTATTATTAATATTATAATAAGTTGCTGTTAATAATATCATTATACTATACTAATATTATTAAGTTATTACTAATTTAAAAACTCTGTGGTCAGATAAATGAGCTCTGGTAGCATAGTGGGTAAGACATTTGGCTGCTAACCAGAAGGTCAGCAGTTCAAACCCACCAGGTGTTCTGCGGGAAGAAGATGAGGCAATCTATTCCTATAAAGATTTACAGCCTTGGAAACCCATTGGGGGTTGCTGTGAGTCAGAATTGACCTGATGGCAGTGGGTTTGGTTTTATTTTGGGGGTGGTCGTCAGATATTACACTCTGTGTTTTTAACCTTTTGAAATGTATCAAGACTTGTTTCATGGCCCCACATACTGTCTACCTTGATGAAGTGTTCTCTGTCCTTCTTCATGTAGCCTGACATCTCTTCCCTTTACATACAGTATTTCGTTCACTGGCATTTAAATAATGACAACATGGCTGTGTTTAAGTCTGCCATCTGGGTTTCATTTTGTATTTGTCTCACATCTTCTATTTTTCTCTGTCCACCTTCCTCTGCCTTATTTGGGTAAATTGACCTTAAGGACTTCATTTGCAAATTCTAGGAAATCAGAAAAGGCACAGTTGACACTACTTAGGGTAGTCTAAGAAGGTGGCTGATATACATTTGAGGTTGGGGGTATCCTTGCAAGCAGCTTTTATACACAATAAAAACCTTTGCTACTTACAAGCCAGGATGGTAAGCCTTCGACCCACATACTTTAGACATTACCAGGAGGGACCAGTCCCTGGAGAAGGACATGATGGTTGGTGAGGTAGAGGGTCAAGGATAAAGAAGAAGACCCTCAACGAGACGGATTGACACAGGGGCTGCGTCTATGAGCACAAACATAGCAATGACCATGAGGATGACCCAGGACAGGCAATGTCTCGTTCTGTGGAACACAGCGTCACTGTAAGTCAGAACCCGCTCAGTGGCACCTAATAACAACAAAACCTACTGGGGCTACTTGAGCTTTAAAATTAATAATTAATTGACTGAACTAAATAAACATGTAGTATTCCGTAAGTTCTCAGCTTTAATAAAGTGTTAATAATATTCTATTTATAAATCTAAGGGGTCCTTTGCAACTCAGTTAATCAAATTCCTCTGATTATTTTAAGTTGCATTTATATTAACACAAGGACCCTAAGGCATTTAACTGCTCACTGGAAGGTTGGCGGTTCAAACCCACCAGCCACTCCATGGAAGGAAGACTGGGCAATCTACTTCTGTAAAGATTTACCACCTTGGAAACTCAAAGGGGGTGGCCACGTGTCGGAATCACCTCAATGGCAGTGAGTTTGGTTTTTTTTTTTTATATATATTAACACCATCAATTTTCTTTTTAAACACTGCATTTGTCTGTAACCAAGAAAACCTTCTAATATAATTTATATTATATTGTTGTTGTTATGTGCCATTGAGTCAGACCCGACTCATAGCGACCCCTCCTTGGGTTTCTGAGGCAGTATCACTATGGAAGTAGATTGCCCCATCTTCCTTCCGAAGAGTGGCTGTTGGGTTTGAACCGCCAGCCTTCTGGTTAGCAGTCAAGTGCCTTAGACACTACGCTACCAGAAATATCATAATAAACTTACACGATTTTGAATTTTATGTTTTCTTAGCCAATATTTCACTTAAATTAGTTTTAAAAAAAAAATTTTCCACTTTAAAATTACAAGATTAAATCTCTTACTGAAATACATCATGAAAATTGGAATCATAACTCTTAATCTCTCAGATATTCCAAGTTCTCGTAAAAAAAGTTAAATAGCAACATGCATAAATTATTCTTAAAACTAATAAAAAATATTAACACCACTAGTTTTGTTTATTTTATTTCTCTGTAAATAATTTTTTGTATAAATAATTATAAATATTCCAGGTTTGAAAAAAATAATCTTCTAAAACAGTAGTCTTTAACAGGGATGACACTGCCCCCTAGGGGCACTTTGAAATTTTGAAAAAACTAAACCAAATGCACTGCTATGAGTTGGATCCGACTCATAGTGACACCTCCTTGGGTTTCTGAGACAGTATGGAAAATGATGGAGGGGTGCTACAAGTTTTAGTGGGGAGGGGCCAGTGATGTTCCACATTCTGGAATACACAGGACCGTCAGACACAACTGCAAGTTGCTGTTGTTAGGTGCTGTCGTCCAGTGGTCTCCAACTCATAGCGGCCTCATGTACAGTGAATCGAAACACTGCCTGGTCCTGTGCCAGCCCCACATCTTTGCTATACCTGAGCCCATTGTTGCAGCCAATGTGTCAATCCATCTCATTGAGGGCCTTCTCCTTTTTCACTGTCCCTGCACTTTGCCAAGCATGATATGATAAGGGAATGGTCCCATGACATGACCAAAGTAGATGAGACAAAGTCTGGTCATTCTCGCTTCCAAGGAGCATTCTGGCTGCGCTTCCTCCACAACAGACTTGTTAGTTCTTTTAGCAGTCCATGGTACTTTCAGCATTCTTCATCAACACCACAACTCAAAAGCACTGACTCTTCTTCGGGCTTCCTTTTTCATTGTCCAGCTCTCACACGCATATGAGGCGATTGAAAATACATGGCTTGTGTCAAGTGCACCTTAGTCTTCAAGGAAACATCCTTGCTCCTCAGCACTTGAAAGAGGTCCTTTGCAACCAATTTGCCCAGTGCTACACATCATCTGATATCTTGACTGCTGCTTCCTTTGGTGTTAATTGTAGAACGAAGTAATATGAAGTTTTTGACAACTTCAATCTTTTCTGCATTTATTGTGATGCTGCTTATAGGTCCCATTATGAGGATTTTTGTTTTTGTTATATTGAGGTGTAATCCATACTGCACACTGTAGTCTTCAATCTTCATCAGTAAGTGTTTCAAGTCATCCTCACTTTCAGCAAGCAAAGTTGTGTCGTCTGCATAATGCAGGTTGTTAATGAGTCTTCCTCCAATCTTGATGCCAGTTCTTTCTTCATGTAATCCAGCTTCTCAGATTATTTGTTCAGCATACAGATTGAATAAATATTGTGAAAGGATACAACATTGATGCACTCCCTTCTTGATTTTAAACCATGCAGTGTCCCTCTGTTCTGTTCAAACGACAGCCTCCTGGTGTATGTACAAGTTCCTCACGAGCACAATTAAGTGTTCTGGAATTCTCATTCTTCTCAATGTTATCCATAATTTGTTAAGATCTACACAATCGAATGCCTTTGCATAGTGAATAAAATACAAGTAAACTTCTTTCTGGTATTCTTTGCTTTGAGCCAAGATCCATCTGACAACAGCAATGATATCCCTTGTTCCATGTTCTCTTCTAAATCCAGCTTGCATTTCTGGAAGTTCTTTGTCAATATACTACTGTAACTTTTTTTGAATTATCTTCTTTGAGTACCTCCAGTGCAGAATCCATTTGTTGAAACATCTCAATGAGTATCACATCATTCCTGGAGCCTTGTTTTTTGCCATTTCCCTCAGTGCAGCTTTGACTTCTTCCTTCAATACCATTGGTTCTAGATCATATGCCACCTCCTGAAATGGGTGAATATCAACTAATTCTTTTTGGTACAGTGACTCTGTATTCCTTCCATCTTCTTTTGATGTTTCCTGCAACAGTCAATATATTGCCCATAAATTCTTTCAATATTGCAACTTGAGGCTTAAATTTCCTCTTCAGTTCTTTCACCTTGAGAAATGCCAAGCGTGTTCTTCTCTTTTGGCTTTCCAATTCTATGTCTTCGCACATTTCATTACAATAATCGACTTTATCTTCTCGAGCTTCTCTTTGAAATCTTCTGTTTAGCTCTTTTATCTTGTCATTTCTTCCATTTGCTTTAGCTGTTATCCCATCGAGGGCAAGTTTCAGAGTCACTTCTGACATCCATTTTGGTCTTGTCTTCCTTTCCTGTCCTTTTAATGACCTTTTGCTTTCTTCATGGATGATGTTCTTGATGTCATCCCACAATTCCTCTGGTTTTCACTCATTGGTGTTCAATGCATCAAATCTATTCTTTAAATGGTCTCTAAATTCAGGAGGGATATATTCAAGGTCATATTTTGGTTCTTGTGAACTTGTTTTAATTATCTTGAACTTCAACTTGAACTTGCAAATGAGCAGTTGATGGTCAGTTCCACAATCAGCTCCTGGCCTTGTTTTGGCTAAAGATATTGAGCTTCTTGCCACAGATGTAGTTAATCTGATTCCTGTGCACTCCGTCTGGTGAAGTCCACATGTATAGCTGCTGTTTATGTTGTTGGAAAAAAGTATTTGCAATGAATAAGTCATTGGTCTTGCAAAATTCTATCATGTGATCTCCAGCATTATTTCTCTCTCCAAGGCCAAATTTTCCAACGATTGGTGATTCTTCTTTGTTTTCAACTTTTGCATTCCAGTCACCAGTGATAATCAGCACATCTTGATTGCATGTTTGGTCAATTTCAGACTGCAGAAGTTGGTAAAAATCTTCACTTTTCTCATCTTTGGCTTCAGTGGTTGGTGTGTAAATTTGAATAATAGTAGTAATAACTGGCTTTCCTTGTAGGCATATGGATATTATTCTATCACTGACAGCATTGTACTTCAGGATAGATCTTGAAACATTCTTTGTGATGACGAATGCCACACCATTCCTCTTCAATTTGTCATTCCCAGCATAGTAGATCATATGGTTATCTGATTCAAAATGGCCAAAACTGGTCCATTTCAGCTCACTAATCCCTAAGATATCAATCTTTATGCATTCCATTTCATTTTTGACAACTTCCAATTTTCCTAGATTCATACTTCGTACATTCCATGTTCCAGTTGTCAGTGGATGTGTGGGCTGTTTCTTCTATAGTGAGTTGTGCCACTTCAGCAAATAGAAGCCCTGAAAGCTCTGCTTTATCCATATCATTAAGGGAGGCTCTACTCTGATGAGACAGCTCTTTCCCAGTCATATTTTGAGTGCCTTCTGACCTGAGGGGCTCATCTTCTAGCACTATATTAGACAATATTTCAGGGCTATTCATAAAAATTTCCACTAATACATCAGACAGTGTTTCAGTACTATTCATAAGGTTTCCCTGGCCAATTCTTTGAGAAGTGGATGGCCTCTTTCTTCTTCTAGGTCTGTCTCAATCTGGAAGCTCCACCAAAAGCAGTCCACCATGGGCACCCCTGCTGGCTCAGCCTCCAGCCTCACAGCAACATGGAAGCCACCAGAGGATGACAAGCCAACAGAGAAGTTCATCTCCCTTAGCTGTTCCAACCGCTCCACTCACTTCCTGGGCTACCCCCTATCTGTTCTTGCCGGACCTATCTGCCGCTGTTCCCTGTTGCCTGGGGCTGTGCCCTGCCTGCCTTACCTGTTCCAGCCATTGGTTACCTTACACAAATGTCAACATCCCCCCATGTAACCAAAAAATTCATAGTCATCTGAGCCCGTAACTTATGTACATTTTATACGTAAATGCTAATTTTTCCCCCCACATAGCTTTAATATAGATTGAATGTTCCAGGAAAGTAAGTATTTTGCAGTTCACAGGGATATTGTACTTTGACTAATTCTGAAATTTATCAAGAGTTAGTTCACCTTTCAGAAATTCATGTCTCTGTTAACATTGTCATTTGTGAAACTTGAGCTCATGCAACTGAATTAATCTGCATTTGTAGCTGTCATATCCAGGTGATTTCATTGTTGCTAGGTGCCCTCAAGTCAGTTTCAACATAGCAATCCTATCTACAACTGAACAAAACACTGCCTGGTCCTGCACCATCCTCAACATCATTGCCACACTTCAGCCCATGGTTGTAGCCACTGTGTCAATTCACCTTGTTGAGGGTCTTCCCCTTTTTCCCTAACCCTCTACCTTACCAAGCATGATATCATTCTCCCATGACTGGTCCCTCCCCATAACATGATCAAAGTACGAGAGATTCTCATTTCCAAGGAGAGTCCAGCTATACTTCTTCCAAGACATATTTGTTCATTCTTCTAGCAGTCCATGGTATAGTCAATATTCTTCACTAACACCACAATTCAAGTTCAGCAGTCCTTCGGTCTTCCTTACTCACTGTTCAACTTTCACATGCATATAAGACTATTGAAAATACCATGGCTTGGGTCAGGCACACCTTACTCTCAGAGTGACATTTTTGCTCTTTAACACTTTAAAGAGGTCTTTTGCAGCAGATTTGCCCAGTGTGATACATTATTTGATTTCTTGACTGCTGCTTCCAAGGCTGCTGATTGTAGATCCAAGTAAAATGAAATCTTGGACGACTTCAATCTTTTCTCCATTTATCATGATGTTGTTTATTGGTCCAGTTGTAAGCATATTCGTTTTCTTTATGTTGAGGTGTAATCCATACTGAAGGCTGTAGTCTTTGATCTTCATCAGTAAGTGCTTCAAGTCTTACTCACTTTCACCAAGACAAAATAAAGTATTGTAATGAAATGTGCAAAGACCTAGAGTAAGAAAACCAAAAGAGAAGAACACACTCAGCATTTCTCAAGCTGGAACTGAAGAAAAAATTCAAGCCTCGAGTTGCAACACTGAAGGAATTCTATGGGCAAAACATTGAATGATGCAGGGCATCAAAAGAAGACTGAAGGGATACACAGAGTTCACCATACCAAAAAGAATGGGTTGATATTCAACCATTTCAGGAGGTAGCATATGATCAAGAATGTTTGGTATTGAAGGAAGAAGTCCAAGATGCACTAAAGGAATTGGCTGAAAACAAGGTTCCAGGAATTGATGGAATACCCACTGAGGTGTTTCAACAAATGGATGCAGCACTGAAGACACTCACCAAGAAATGTGGAAGACATTCCACAGTCTGTGGCCAACCGATAGGAAGAGATCCATATTCCAGCCTATTCCAAGGAAAGGGGATCCAACAGAAATGATCAAACAATAGCATTAATATAACACATAAGTAAAATTGTGCTAAAGATAAATCAAACACAGTTGCAGCAGTATATGGACAGGCAAAGCCAGAAATTCAAACTGGATTCGGAAGAGGATGTGGAATGAGGGATACCACTGCTGATGTCAGACAGATCTTGACTGAAAGCAAAGAATGCCAGAAAGATGCTTACCTGTGTTTTATTGATTATGTGAAAGCATTCAGCTGTGCGGATCATAACAAATTATGGATAACATTGCAAAGAATGGGAATCCCAGAACATTCAATTGTGCTCATGAGGAACCTGTACGTAGACCAGGAAGCAGTCGCTCAAACAGAACAAGGAGATGCTGCATGGTTTGAAATCAGGAAAGGTGTGTGTCAGGGTTGTATCCTTTTACCATACTTATTCAATTTGTATGCTGAGCAAATATTTGGAGAAGCAAGACTATATGAAGAAGAATGTGGCATCAGGATTGCAAGGATTCCTGTTTTGTCAGCCTTGCTCATCTCTTGACCATTTAATTCTTTTTCGTTCTAAAAACCAAAACCAAATCCACACTTATTGAGTCAATTCTAACTCATAGCGTCCCCATTGGGTTTCCAAAGCAGTAAATCGTAAATCTCTATGTAAGTAGTTTGCCCTATCTTCCTTCCATGGAGCAGCTGGTAGGTTTCAACTGCCAACCTTCTGGTTAGCAGCAAAATGCCTTAGGCATTGCACCATGAGAGCTCCTTCTTTTTCTTTCTAGAAGTTTTGAATTATTGGTACAATGAAGACTTTCATTATAGGAATATCTTTTTTTTTTTTTAATTTTTATTGTGATTTGTGTAGAAATTTACAGAACAAATTCATTTTCCATATAGTAGTTCACATACACTTTGTCTCATGACATTGACTGTAATCTCCCGCAATGCAACAGCTCTCTTCACATCATTATAGGAATATCTTTCCAGTGGGACACCTAAATGGCCTAAGGTCCATTGGCCTATCATTTTAAAACCATTAAGACACAGCAATGCCCAAGCACAAGGTCCAAGAGTTGGGTTTGTTTTCTAATCCTCAGAGATGGTACAACCTAGCACAAATAGTTCATTTGATAGTAGCACTAAAATTGGGGGTGGCATTAGGTTGTTGTTGTTAGGTGCCATTGGGTCAGTCTGGACTCACAGCAACTGTATGTGCAACAGGATAAAACACTGCTCAGTTCTGCCTCATCCTCACAATTGTTGCCATGTTTGATTCCGAGTATTAGGTACAGGGCTATAATTCAAGATGTTTTCATGTAGTGCTATTTCAGGAGGTAGCACATGATGAAGAACCAAGGATACTGAAGAAAGAAGTCCAAGCTGCACTGAGGGAATTTGCAAGAAACAAAGCTCCAGGAACTGAAGGAATACCCATTGAGATGTTTCAACAAATGGAAGCAGCTCTAGAGGCTGTTATTCATTTATGCCAAGAAATTTGGAAAACAGCTACCTGGCCAGCTAACTGGAAGAGATCCATATTTGTGCCCATTCCAAAGAAAGGTGATCCAACAGAATGTGGAAAGCATCAAATAATATCATTAATATCACATACAAGTAAAATTTTGTTGAAGATAATTAAAAAATGGTTGCAAAAGTATATTGACAGAGGGAGGCGGGGCAAGATGGCGGACTAGGCAGAAGGATTGCACAGACCCTCTT
>NW_006921714.1:6529587-6538546 GCF_000298275.1 Orycteropus afer afer | reverse complement strand
AAAAGTATATTGACAGAGAACTTCCAGAAATGCAAGTTGGATTCAGAAAAGGATGTGGAACAAGGGATATCATTGCTGATGTCAGGTGGATCATGGCTGAAAGCTAAGAATCCCAGAAAGATGTTCACCTATCTTTTGTTGACTATGCAAAAGAATTCAACTGTGTGGATCATAAAAAATTATGGATAAAAGTGCAAAGAATGGGAAATCCAGAACACTTAATTGTGCTCATGAGTAACCTGTACGTAGACCAAGAGGACAGAACTAAGGGATGCTGTGTGATGTAAAACCAGGAAGGGTGTGCATCAGTGTTATATCCTTTCTCCATACTTATTCAGTCTCTATGCTGAGCAAATAATGTGAGAAGCTGGACTATATGAAGAAGAATACAGCATCAAGAGTGGAGGAAGATTCACTAAAAAATTGCAATATGCAGATGACCCAACTTGGTAGCTGAAAGTAGGAAGAAGATTGCAGCACTTACTGCTACCTCCTGAAATAACTGAAATGCCCACCAGTTCTTTTGGTTTAGTGACACTGTATATTTCTTCCATCTTCTTTTGATGCTTCCTGCAATATTCAATATTTTGCCCATAATCCTTCAATACTGTAACTCAAGACTTGAATTTTTTCTTCAGTTCTTTCAGCTTAGAAATGCCAAGAGTGTTCTTCCCTTTTGGTTTTCTAAATCCAGGTCTTTGAACATTTCATCATACTACTTTACTTTGTCTTCTTGAGCCACCCTTTGAAATCTTCTGTTTAGCTTTTTTATTTCATCATTTCTTCCATTTGCTTTAGTTACTCTCCATTCAAAAGCAAGTTTCAGAGTCTCTTCTAACATCCATTTTGGTCTTCTCTTCCTTTCCTGTCTTTTTAATGACTTTTTGCTTTCTTCGTTTATCATGTTCTTGATGTCATCCCACAACTCATCTGGTTTTTTTGGTCATTGGTATTCAATGTGTCAAATCTATTCTTCAAATGGTCTCTAAATTCAGGTCAGTCAGTTTATCATACTGTGGTGGCTTGCATGTTGCTGTGAGGCTGCAGCATGCCATTGGTATATCAGATACCAGCAGAGTCACACATGGTGAACAGGTTTCAGTGGAACTTCCAGAATGAGATAGACTATGAAGAAAAATGGTGTCATCCACTTCTGAAAAAGTTGGCTGCTGAAAAACAGGAATAGCAGTGAAACACTGTCTGCTATAGTGCTGGAAGACGAGGCCCCTCAGGTTAGCAGACACTCAAGATACGACAGGGGAAGAGCTGCCTCCTCAAAGTAGAGTCAACCTTAATTAGGTGGTTGGAGTAAAGCTTTCAGGACCTCCACTTGCTGATGGGGCATGACTCGAAATGAGAAGAAACAGCTGCAAACATCCATTAATAATTAGGACATGGAATGTATGAACTACGAATCTAGGAAAATTGGAAGTTGTAAAAAAATGAAATGGATCAGATAAAGATTGATATCCTAGGCATTAGTGAGCTGAAATGGACTGGTTATTGGCCATTTTCACAGACAATCATATGATCTACTATGCTGTGAATGACAAATTGAAGAGGAACAGCATCATATACATCATCCAAAAAAAAAAAAAAGTTTCAAGATCTACCCTGAAGTAAAATGCTGTCAGTAATAGGATAATAACCATAGGCCTACAAGGAAGACTAGTTATTACTCAAAAAAAAAAAAATTCACTGCTGTTGAGTTGAGTTGGTTCCAACTCATAGTGATCCCTCCTTGGTTTTCCAAGGTAGTATCTGTACAGAAGTAGATTGTCCAGTGTTCCTTCTGAGGAGCAGCTGGTGGGTTTGAACTGCTGGACTTCTGGTTAGTGGTCAAATGCCTTAGGCACAAATTTGTGCACCAACCACTAAGGCCAAAGATGAAGAACTTGGAGATTTTTATCAACTTCTGCAGTCTGAAATTGACCACATATGCCATCAAGATGTATTGATTATTGCTGGTGACTGGAATGCAAAAGTTGGATACAAAGAAGAATCATCAGTAATTGGAAAATATGGCCTTGGTGATAGAAATGACACTAGAGATCACATGATATAATTTTGCAAGACTAATGTCTAATTCATAGTAAATATCTTTTTTCAACAACATAAACAGTGGTTATGTATGTGGAGTTTGCCTGATGGAATACACAGGAATCAGGTAGACTACACCTGTGGAAAGAGGCGATGGAGAATCTCAGTATCTGCAATCAAAACAAGGCCAGGAGCTAACTGTGGGGGTTAAAATGAGCAAGTTGAAGTGAAGAAAATTAAAACAATTCTAGGAGAGCAATCATACGACCTTGATTATGTCCCACCTGAATTTAGACACCATCTGAAGAACATAAATAACGCATTAAACACCAATGACCAACACAATCCTTTAGGACAGAGTAGAATTGCCCCATAGAGTTTCCAAAACTGTAAATCTTTATGGAAGCAAGTTGCTTCATCTTTCTCCTATAGAGCAGCTGGTGTGTTCAAACCATTGACCTTTTGTTTAGCAATCAAAAGCTTTAACGACTGCACCATCAGAGCTCCTTACACACTTATTAAACAACAACAACAAAAAAAAACTCATCCCATCAAGTTGATTCTGACTCATAGCAACCCCCTTTGGCTTTTCAAGGGGATAAATCTTTATTAAAGTTGATAGCCTAGTCTTCCTTCCATGGAGTGGCTAGGTTTTAACCACCAACCTTCTGGTTAACAGTCAAATGGCTTAGGCACTATGCCACCAGAGTGCCTTACACACTCATTTGCAGACCCAAATATATGTGTGTGTGTGTGTATAATACATATACTTTCTCTGTAAATAAAAAGCAAAAGTATATGAATTTTAATTACAACAAATCTTTAACTCAATTTAACTTCCTAAAGATCTTGGAAATTATTTTAAGTCTATATACCATAAAACATAATCACTGCTGAATAAAGTTTGTTTAAATTTTCTAAGTTTTCATTCAGACTTTTACTATTTCCTGTATTTTCCCCAATCTAACTTTAGCCATTTAAGATTTTTATCAACTGGCTTTGGAAATCACAAAGTCTTTGCTCAGCGCACCAATATAATGATATGAATATAACTTAAATTCTCTGCCTAGGGTTGGAAACATTTCCCCAGGCCATGCCAGGTGAGTTTCCTTGTGATTTCTTTGTTTTGACTTCTTAGAGTTCCCCTACAATGTAGAGAACTTGTTTACAGTTCTTTTATGATGAGGAGCCAACCAATTTTCTGACCCCCCAGCCATTCCTCAAAAGGAAGGTTGGGCAATCTACTTCCATAGAGATACTGCCTCAGAAACCCAAGGAGGGGTCACTATGAGTCAGATCTGACTCAACAGCAGTGAGTTTGGTTTGGATAGTAATTTTTACCATATTAAATTTTGTACTAATAAATAAATAAATAAATAGCTTTTTTTTTTTTTTGTCTTAACAGGACTTCGCCTAGTTCAGACGTGTCATTCCAAAGCTTGCCTGAAGTTACATGGCCTCAGAGGCTAAAAGCCAGAGAGGCCTGATCCTCCTCCACCCTCCCTCTCTTTTGGCTCATAATCAAAGACAAGAATAAGTCATCCCAACATTTATATAAGTTCAAATTGGCTTATGTATTTTGAGAGACCAAAGATAACCAATACCTTTCCCTTTATGAAAGCAGGTTGTCTCATCTTTCTCCCATAGAGAAGCTGCTATGTTCAAACCACTGACCTTTTGGTTATTCTCTTGAAAGCAATTTTGCCTTCTTCTTATCACAACTTTTTATCTATCCAGTAAATACCAATGCTCTTTAGTAATTTTTCAAATTAACTTGTCAATTCTTGGCTAGCCAGTTCTTCTCTCTCTCTCTCTCTCTCTCTCTCTCTCTCTCGGCCTGTCCTATGCCTTCCTTGTCCCATTCTGGAACTACTAGTTTTACTTTAAGACAAAATTATTTCTTTTCTTTAAATACAATGCATTCCAACTTAAGTTACTTGGAAAGTAACTTAAGTTACTTGGAAAGATTTTGCTTTCAAGGTTGTCATTAACCCAAAAACTTCTGTCTAAATGAATTTACTTTAATTACTTCTTCAGAATATTAGGATTATTCATTTTATATAAGCACTTATTTATTTTTAAAAAAACAGTCACAGGAAATTCCTTGAAGAAATATAACAATGTAATTTAATAATGCAATCCAACAATTTAACTTAAATATAACAATCTAACTTAATAGGAAGTTATCATGTCTTCTTAACTCTATCTTCTGCACGCTTTATAGAATTCTTTGGAGACATCATTTAGACTGTTCTTTTTCAGAGCATTTTTCAAATATATCAATTTATACCAAAGTTTCTCAAATAGCTATGAGAAAGCCAGGCATACTAAGCTGACTTAAAAGCTGCCTTTTAAGAGAAAAAATTAACAACAACAACAACAAAATTTAAGAATGCTAGTCACGGCTTCTTGAGACAAGACACATAAAAATTTAAATGTTAAATGAGACAAGCAATTACATAAATTTACCCATCTGTGAGCATAGCTCAAATAACATTGTTGTTGTTTGCCAGCTAGAGACTAGCCTCTTATTTTAAATATATTGGTTCCTCTAATCAGAAAGTACTTCAAAGTGGTCATAATTTCTGAGAAAACAAGAAACAAAAAGGGGCAGCACAGCTAAAGGTCCAAAAGAAAAACGTTTCGATTTCTCTTACATAATCATGTCAGTAGATGGCAGTGTTGACTCAAAATCAAATTACAATGAGACCCCCCCACACACACACACACACAAACACCCCGCAGCCCCACCCCTATCTCACCCACCCACCCACCCCCAAAAAAATAAACTCATTGCCATTGAGTCGATCCAACTCATAATGACCCTCCTTGGGTTTCCGAGGCAATATCACTAGAAAAGTAGATTGCCCAATCTTCCTTCCCAGGAGTGGCTGGTAGGTTTGAACCACCAGCCTTCTGGTTAGCAGTCAAGTGCCTTAGGCACTACACCACCAGAACTCTGGCCTTTAGATTCCAATTTACTGCAAAGAAAGGATAATCTACTTGATTTGAAAATAAATAAATAAATAACCTGCCCCAACGTGCCGGCTGTCATCTTTGGTAATCACGCATCATCATTCACTGTGTAAAGCAACAACAGGGCCCATAATGCTTACATGTGTTGCCATTACATACTCAAGGCAGGTCCAGCCTGATCTTTAGACATGGCATTCCCCATCTTACCAAGCAACAACTTGTGTTTCTTAATGCACCTGTGTGTTCCCTTAACTAGGGTGTAGATTTAAAAACAAACAAACAAACAAAAAAAAAAACCCACCAAACTCACTGCCGTCAATTTGATTAGACTCACAGCGACCCCTCATTAGGTTTCCAAGACAGTATTTCTATGGAAGTAGATTGCCTAATCGTCCTTCTGAAGAGTGGCTGGTGAGTTTGAACCGCCAGCCTTCTGGTTAGCAGTCAAATGCCTTAGGCACTAAAGAGCAAAACTTCAGCTGTCCTGACAATTATGGGGCACTAGAGGTCAGTAGAGTCAATCCTAACTAAGCTTTGCTGTGACACCTAGTGTTTTTAGGTGCCACCTGTTGTTATGTGCTGTAGAGTCGGCCCGATTCATAGTCGACCCTTCCTTGGGTTTCCAAGGCAATATCACTAGCGAAGTAGATTGCTCAACCTAGTGGGTTCCAACTCACAGCCACCCAAAGTTAGAACATGATGAAACACTGTCCAGTCCTGCACTATCCTCACAACCGTTGCCATGCTTAAGCTATCATTATAGCTGCTGTCAATCCATCTCCTTGGGGATCTTCCCTGCCTCCCCCCTTTTTTCCACTGTGCTTTAGTTGCAAATTTCCATAGCAGAGTTTGTTCTACATTCAACATTTCGTGTGCGTTTGGTTTCACTCCCCAGTTACCATCCCCAACCCTAACCCACTCTCCTCCCCTCCCGTCCCAGTAACCCCGCCCCCGACGCCTCATAGTTAGCACTCCTGTCTGTCCTGCATTCCTCCGTGTGAATGTTCCGTCTCTGGTGCCCCCTGGTCGATTGCTCCAAGTGATGCATCTCCATAGAGTATGTGGGTGCATCACCCCGGGTTGAGTGGACTGCGTGTATGTCTTATTTCCTATTGGGCTGAGAGCCAGCCACTGGGAGTGAGTTTTACTCCAGGCCCAAAGTGTATATCAGGGCCATAGTATGGGGGATCCCACCAGACTCCATCAGGCCAGTAATTCTGGTCACTGTTTGAGGAGCTCTGGCATAGTGCCTAAGGACTTGACTGCTAACCAGAAGGCTGGCAGTTCAAACCCACCAGCCACTCTTCGGAAGGAAGGTTGGGTGGTCTACTTCCATAGTGATAGTAGTGTCTCAGAAACCCAAGGAGAGGTCGCTATGAGTTGGAGCCGAATCCACAGCAGTGTGTTTTTTGTTTTGTTTTGTTTTGTTGTTTATTATTGTGTTTTTGGATTTTGTTCCATGTTTTTCCTCCCACTCTATCCAGGGTCTCCAGTTTTGATCTCTTCCTGAGTGGTTGGCATTGGTAACCAGGCACCATCTAGTTCTTCTGGTCTGGAAGCCTAACATGTCCTAGGGCTGATTGCTTCCAAATGCCCTTGGTTGTTTGCACTTTTCTTCACTTTCCACAACAGGAGACCATTAGCTGCATCTTAGATGGCCACTTGAAAGCTTTTAAGAGCGCAGTCGCTATTCACCAATGTAGGTTGTGGAACAAGATTTTTATGTATTTTGTTGTGCCAGTTGAGTCTGCTATCCCCCAGTATGTGGCCCTGAGTCAGTAGACCTGTTGGATCTCTCTCCCACAGTGTCCCGGATCTTCCCTTTTTTGCTGACCCTCTACTTTATCAAGCATTATATCCTTCTCCAGGGATTGGTCCCTTCTGACAACATGACCAAAGTATGAGAGACAAAGTCTGGTCATTCCTGCTTCTAAGGAACATTCTCTCAGTATTTCCTCCAAGACAGATTTCCTTATTCTTCTAGCAGTCCACGATACATTCAATATTCTTTGCCAGCATGATTTAAATACATCAGTTCTTCTGTAGTTTTCATTCATCTTTGTCCAGCTCTCACATGCATACGAGGCTACTGAAAATACCGTGGGTTGGGTCAGGCACATCTTAGTCTTCAAAGTGACTTCTTTGCTCTTGAACAGTTTAAAGAGGTCTTTTGCAACAGATTTGTCCAATGCAATACATTGACTGCTACTTTCATGGATGTTGATTGTGGATCCAAATAAATGAAATCCCTGGCAACTTCATTTATCATGATGTTGCTTATTGACTCAATCTGCATGCTGAACAAATAATCGGAGAAGATGGACTATGTGAAGAAGAACACAGCATCAGGATTGGAAGAAAATTCATTAACACCTACAATATGCAGATGACACAGCCTTGCTTGCTGAAAGAGGACTTGAAGCACTTGCTAATGAAGATCAAAGACTACATTATTCAGTATGAATTACACCTCAACATAAAGAAAACAAAAATCCTCACAATTGGACCAATAAGCAGCATCATGATAAATGGAGAAAAGATTGAAGTTGTCAGGGATTTCATTTTACTTGGATCCACAATCAACACTCATAGAAGCAACAGTCAAGAAATAAAACAACATATTGTGGTGGGCAAAAGACCTCTTGAAAGTGTTAAGAAGCAAAGATGTCCCTTGAGGACTAAGGTGTGCTTGACCCAAGCCATAGTATTTTCAATTGCCTCATAGCATCCTCACCACTCATCTGTCAGTTTGTCATACAGTGGTGTCTTGTGTGTTACTGTACACCTGGCAACTATGCCACAAGTATTTCAAATACCAGCAGGGTCACCTGTAGTGAATAGAGTTCAGCTGAGCTCCCAGTCTAAGACAGACTGGGAAGAAGGATAGGGCCACCACTTCTGAAAAAATTGGCCACTGCAAATCTTACGAATAGCAGTGAAACACTGTCTGTTATTACCAGAAAACTTTATAAATAGCCCCGAAACATTGATATAGTGCCAGATGAGCTCCTCAGGTTAGAAGCCACTCAAAATTCAACTGCGAAAGAGCTGCTTCCTCAAAGTAGAGTCGACCCTAATGACGTGGATGGAATAAAGGTTTTGGGACCTTGATTTACTGATGGAGCATGACTGAAAATGGGAAGAAACAGCTGCAAATTCCACTAATAAGCAGAGCATAGAACGTACAAAGTACAAACCTAAGAAAACTGGAAGTTGTAAAAAATGAATTCGAATGGTTAAAGATCAATATCCTAGGCATTAGTGAGCTGAAATGGAGTGTTATTGGCCATTTTGAATCAGATAGTCATATGTTCTAATATGCCAGGAATGACTAATTGAAGAGGAATGGCATCATATACATCATCAAAAAGAATGTTTCAAGATCTATCCTGAAGTAAAATGTTGTCAGTGATAGGACAATATCCATAGACCTACAAGGAAGGCTAGTTAATATTCAAAAAATCAAACTAAACTCACTGCCATTGAGTTGATCCCGACTCATAGCGACCCCTTCTTGGGTTTCCGAGGCAGTAATACTACTGTTATTCAACTTTACACACCAACCACTAAAGCCGAAGATGAAGAACTTGAAGATTTTTATCAACTTCTGCAGTCTGAAATTGACCAAATATACAATCAAGATGTTTTGATTATTACTGGTGATTGGAATGCAAAAGTTGGAAACAAAGAAGAATCATCGGTAGTTGGAAAATACAGCCTTGGTGATAGAAATGACACCGAGATGTCATGATAGAATGTTGCAAGACCAATAACTTATTCATTGAAAATACCTTTTTCAACAACGAAAACAGCAGCTATACACGTGGACTTTGCCAGATGGAATATATGGGAATCAGATGACCAGATCAGTGGAAAGAGGCAATGGAGAAGCTCAATGTTGTTGTTGTTGTTATGTGCCGTCGAGTCGGCCCCGACTCATAGC
>NW_006921714.1:6496758-6528081 GCF_000298275.1 Orycteropus afer afer | reverse complement strand
AACATACACAACAAGACATTTGCCAACATAACAACTTCCACGATTACAGCCCAGGGACATTGATGACATTTTTCATGTTGTGCCACCATTATTGCTGTCCTTTTCCAAAATATTCCACCACCATTAGCATAAATTCAATGTCCCCCAAACAAAAACTTCCCCTCTCCCCCTCCCTCCCCTGATAACCACTAGTAAATCTTTGGTTTCCATCTATCTATTTGTATCTTTGTTTTTTAACCTATCTAGAAATTTGCCCTCACCTCCCCTCCCATCCCTGGTAACCAACAAAGAAAGTTTCTTTCTATATATAAACCTTTCCTTTTTACAGTTATTGTTGTTATGTGCTGTCGAGTCGGACCCAACTCATAGTGACCTCTCCTTGGGTTTCCGAGGCAGTATCACTGCGGAAGTTGATTGCCCAACCTTCCTTCTGAGAAGTGGCTGGTGGGTTTGAACTGCCAGCCATCTGGTTAGCAGTCAAGTGCCTTAGGCACTATGCTACCAGAGCTCCCTTTTAGAGTAGTGGACTAATACAATATTTGTCGTTCTGTGATTGACTTATTTCACGCTGGTAGTGTAGAGCCTAAGGTATCTGACTGCTAACCAGAAGGCTGGCAGTTCAAATCTACCAGCTACTTCTTGGAAGGAAGGTTGGGCAATCAACTTCCGTAGTGATACCACCTCAGAAACCCAAGGAGGGTTCACTATGAGTCGAGTACAACTTGACGGCACATAACAACAACAACAATGTCCTCCAAGTTTATCCATGTTATGTGGTGTTTTGCAGATTCTACATTACTCTTTAGGGTTGCATAGTATTTCACTGTATGTGTGTACCACAGTTTGGTTATCCATTCCTCCACTGATGGGAACTTAGGTTTTTTCCATCTCTTTGCTATTGTGAATAGTGCTGCAATGAACATAGGTGTGCATATATCTATTCATGTCCTGGCTCTCACTTCTTTAGGATACACACCTAGTAATGGGATTGCTGGATCAAATGGTATTTCTATTTCCAACTTTTTAAAGATTCGCCACACTTATTTCCACAGTGGTTGCATCATTTTCCAGTCCCACCATCAGTCTATGAGAGTCCCAATCTCTCCACATCCTCACCAGCATTTGTTATTTTCTGTCTTGCTGAACTTTGTTATAATGCTCGGGTGAGATGGTATCTCATGGTTGTTTTGATTTGCAACTCTCTAATGGCTAATGGGGAGCTCTGGTAGCATAGTGGCTAAGACACTTGCCTGCTAACCAGACGGCTGGCGGTTCAAACCCACCAGCCACTCCTCGGAAGGAAGGTTGGGCAATCCTACTTCCGTAGTGATACTGCCTCGGAAACCCAAGGAGGGGTCGCTATGAGTCGGGGCTGACTCGACGGCACATAACAACAACAACAACAAATGGCTAATGATCACAAACATTTCTTCATGTTTGTTGGCTGCCTGACTATCTCCTTCAGTGAAGTGTCTGTTCATGTCTTCTGCCCATTTATCAATTGGATTGTTTGTCTTTTTAATGATGAGGTGTTTGATGATGAGGTGTTGGAGTTTTCTATAAATTTTAGAGATAAGTCCTTTATCCGATATGTCATTGCCGAATTTTTTTGGCAATCTTGTTCTATTTTTACTCTTTTGGAGAAGTCTTTTAATGCACATAAGAATTTAATTTTTAGAAGGTCCCAATCATCTAGTTTATCTTCTGCTGTTTGTGCATTTTGGGTTATGCTTGATAGTCTATTTATGCCATAAATCAGGGTTCCTAAGTTCACCCCTATTTTTTCTTTGATGAACTTTATAGTTTTAGGTTTCACAATTTCTTTGATCCATCTGGAGTTAGTTTTCGTGTATGGTGTGAGGTACAAATCTTGTTTCATTTTTCTGCAAATGGATATCCAGTTTTGCCAGCACCATTTATTAAACAAACATTCTCTTCCCATTTAGATGAATTTCAGCCCTTTGTCAAAGATCAGCTGATCATAGGTCGATGGATCTATTTCTCGGTTCTCAGTTTTGTTCCACTGGTCTATGTGTCTGTCGTAGTACCAATACCAGGCTGTTTTGAAAACTGTAGCTGTACAGTATGTTTTGAGATCTGGGAGTATGAGACCTCCTACTTTGGTCTTCTTCTCAGTAGTGTTTTGCTTATCTGAGGTCTTCTTCCTTTCCATATAAAATTAATGATTAGTTTTTCTATGTCTTTAAAGAATGTTGATGGGATCTGGGTTGGGATTTTATTGAATGTATAGATTGTTTTGGGTAGTACTGACATTTTCACAATGTTCCATCTTCCTATCCGTGATCATGGTACCAAAATACATTCTTCTATTTATGTAGAACTCTCATAGGTTCTTGAAGTAGTGTTTTGTACTTTTCTTTGTGTAAGTCTTTTGTATTCCTGATAAGATTTATTCCCAAGTCTTTTATCTTTTTGGTAGCTATTGTAAATGGTATTGATTTCCTTATTTCCTTTTCAGAGACCTCTTTGCTAGTGGAAAGGAATCTAACTGATTTTTCTATGTTGATCTTGTATCCTGCCACTATGCTAAATCTTTCAATAAACTCCAGCAGTTTTCCTGCTGAGTCTCTTGGGTTTCCTATGTATACGATCATATAATATGCAAAGATGTTTTACTTCTTTACCAGTTTGGATGCCTTTGATTTTCCTTTCTTGCCTTATTGCCCTGGCTAGGACTTCCAATACAACACTGAATAGAAGTGGAGATAGAGGGTGTCCTTATCTGGTTACTGTTTGCAAGGGGAATCGTTTCACTCTCTCTCCATTGAGAATAATGTTGGCTGCTGGTTTTGTATATATGCCCTTTATTATGTTGAGGAATTTCCCTTCTATTCCTATTTTGCTGAGAGTTTTTATCAGGAATGTGTGTTGGATTTTTTCAAATGTCTTTTCTGCATCGATTGATATGGTCATGTGATTCTTTTCCTTTGTTTTACTTATGTGATGAATTATGTTGTTTGTTTTTCTAATGTTGAACCATCTTTGCATATCTGGTATGAATCCCACTTGATCATGATGTATTATTATTATTATTATTATTTGATATGTTTTTGCAGTCTATTGGCTAGGATTTTGTTGAAGACTTTTGCATCTCTATTCATGAGGGATATTGGTCTGTAGTTTTCCTTTCCAGCGGTGTCTTTGCCTGGTTTTGGTATCAGGGTGATGCTTGCTTTGTAAAATGAATTTGGGAGGATTCCATCCTTTTCTGTGTTATGGAATAGTTTGAGTAGGATTGGTGTCAGTTTTTCTGTGAATGATTGGTAGAATTCTCCAATGAAACCATGTGGGCCAGGACTTTTTTTTGTTGATAAATTTTTTTATGACCTGTTCAATTTCTTCTTTTGTTATGGGTCTGTTCAAATTTTTTACCTCAGTCTGTGTTAGTCTAAATAATAAAAATAAATAAATAAACAAAACTCACTGCAGTCGAGTCAGATCTGACTCATAGTGACCCCTCCTTGGGTTTCCGAGGTGGTATCACTATGGAAGTAGATTGCCCAACCTTTTTTCTGAGGAGTGGCTGGTGGGTTTGAACTGCCAGCCTTCTGATTAGCAGTCAAATGCTTTAAGCACTATGCCACCAGAGCTCCTTAATAAGTAGTGTGTTTCTAGAAATCTGTCCATTTCTAATTTTTTGGAGTACAGTTCTTCATAGTATCCTGATATTCTTCTTCTTTTTTTTTCTGTTGGTTTTGTTGTGATATCACCCTTTTGTTTCTTTTTCGTGTTATTTGCATCTTCTCCTTCTTTTCCCTTGTTAAGTTTGCCAGTGGTTTGTCAATTTTATTAATCTTTTCAAAGAACCAACTTCTAGTCTTATTGATTTTTTCTATTGTATTTCTCAGAAGGAGAACAGCACACACCAACAACAACCACAACATTGTATTTCTATTTTCTGTTTCATTTGTTTCTACTCAAACCTTTGTTATTTCTTTTCTTCTGGTGACTGTAGGCTTTTTTTTTTTTTTTTCCTGTTCTTTTTCTAATTGTTGGAGATGCTAGGTTAAGGTGTTGATTTTAGTTCTTTTTCTTTTTTGATGTGTACATCTGTTGCTATAAATTGCCCTCTGATCACTGCTTTTGCTGTGTGTGTACCAAAGATTTTGGTATGTTCTATTTGCATTCTCCTTTGATTCAAGAAATTTTTCAATTTCTTTTTTTTATTTCTTCTATTACTCAGTGGTTTTTAAGGAGGGTGTTATTCAGTTTCCATGCATTTCCTCTTTTTCCATTGGTCTTCCCAGTGTTGATACCTAATTTCGTAGCATTGTGATCTGAGAAGATGCTTTGTAGTATTTCAATGTTTTTAAATTTACTAAGGCTTGCTTTGTGTCCTAACATATGGTCTATCATGGACAATGTTCCAAGTGTGCTGGAAAAGAATGTGTATTTTGCTGTTGTTGGGTGAAGTCCTCTGTAGATGTCTATAAGGTCAAGTTGGTTGATCATGCTGTTTAGTTCTTCAGCATGTTTGTTGAGTTTCTTTCCAGTTGTTCTATCTCTTATTGAAAGTGGTGTATTAAAGTCTCCTGCTATTACTGTGGCATCATCTATTTGTCTTTTCAATTCTGTTAAAGTCTGCTTTGTGTATTTTGGGGCTCTTTCATTGGGTGTGTAGATATTTATTATGGTTATGTCCTCTTATTCAAGTGATTCTTTAATCATTATGTAATGTCCTTCCTTGTCTCTTATGGTGGTTTCTGTCTTACAGTCTATTTTATCAGAAATTAAGTTTGCCAGTCCTGCCCTTTTTTGGTTGCCAATTGCTTGGTATATCTTTTCCCAACCTTTGATTTTTAGTCTATTTTTGTCTTTGTGTCTCAGGTGAGTCTCTTGTAGACAGCATATTGATGGGTCATGTTTTCTTATCTGTCTGCAACTCTCTGTCTCTTGAGTGGTGCATTTAATCCATTGACATTCAGTCTAATTATCAACAAATATGAATTTATTGATGTCATTTTGTTGTGTTTTTTTCAGGTATGGCTGATTTCTTTGTTCCATATAATTTTCTGTTGTTTTGGTGTTAGGTGCCATCGAGTCATCTCTGACTCATAGCAACCTTATGTACAACAGACTGAAACACTGCCCGGTTCTGTGCTCAGCTCATTTTCCTAATGAATCATGTTATCATCTCCTTCATTGTTGTTGTTTTAATATTTGCTAAATGTTTTTGCTTGTCTTCTTTTTAATTTTGGTGCAAAGTTTTATTATTTTTCTTTGAAGTTACCCTGTGATTTATTATTTTCTTCCCATGTTTAAAAGTCTATTCTATCTCATAATTGTCTTGACTTCCTCACCATTTACAAGCTCTGTAACTGTATTATTTATTCCCTGTGTTTGGTTTGTAGTTGCCCTCATGTGCCAATTGATGTCTCTGGTTCCCTGTTGACAATCTTGTAAGCTTATTTTACTTTGGATACTTCCATAACTGGGTTAGTTTCTGTGGTGAATTGCTTGATGTGGCCCTTCTAGCCATTGTCCTCCATTTTGTGATGCAGTGTAAATCCTATTATCCATGCCTGTTTGGGGTGATATGGTAGTTAAGGTCAGTGTCAACTTGGCTGGGCAGTTGGTAGTAGTTGTTCCCTATAATAACTGGCAATCGGCTCTGTGGTGGGATTTGCCATGAGAAACTGAGTAGTTGCTGATTGTTAAACCCATCCACTTGGGTTATTTCTGTTGGAGCAGCACAGGTGGGATATATCTTGAGTCCTGCCTTGCTGGAGGGTATAACCCAAATCATCACTGTTAGCTTCCTTGAGGGTATACCTATGAACCTCCTGAGAAGGTTCACACTCCTCTTGCTCCAGTTCTGTTTTGACTCATCATCATCTCACCCCTGAATTTGGGACAGCAGCCGTCATCTGATCTGCTGATCGAGGTTCATCAAAGCCCAACAATTGGGAGGATCCTCCAGACCTACTCACAGACCTGGGGCTTGCCAGCCTGTCAGTCTCCACCACCACTATGTGAGATGATACCTTGGGTGTCTGTGAGTTCTGTGAGGTGTTACAGCAAAATATAGAACCCTAAGATGGGGGAGATTACTGAGAGGAGGTGTATTAGGCTGGGTTCTCTAGAGAAGCAAGACTAGTAAAGCTTATATAGAGAGAGGGGAAAGAGAAATTTATCTTAGGAAAATGCCTCACACACTTATAGAAGCTAACAAGTCCCAAGTTCTTGGATTAGACATCAAGCTGAAGGCTTTTCCCAACTCACGCAGCTGCAGGAGCTAACTAGCTGAAGGCAGGCTGTTGACTCCGACGAATGACGAATCCAAGGTCTCCAGGCCGAATGGTGGATTGTTTGCTCATGGACAGTTGTAGGCACCATGACAGAATCTCGATCCACAGAAGAAGAGAGTCTCTTTTCCCAGGATGTCCACGAATATACTAGAAGCAGGCCACACCCCTAGGGAAACTCCCCTTCAACAGATTGGCTGCTCAAAACACATACATATGATCCCGTCATGGGAACAACTCACATCACAATTGCTCAAACCACACAGAATCATGGTCCAGCCAGGTTAACACACAGCTCCAGCCATCACAGGAGGAGAAGGAGTTAATGTCTGAATTGATGGAGTGGCACGGTAGTTTGGATATTTGGGACATCTTTAACCTCAGCCTTGTGGGGACTGCCCTTGTGCTGATCTTTCTAAGAGAAATTTTTCAAGCAGTTTCATTGTTTGTTGTTTGCTTTTGTTGGTTCTCTGTCCAAAGGACTCCCTTTAGCATCTCTTGTAAAGTTGGTCTGGTTTTAACAAATTCCCTTACTTTTTGCTTATCTGGAAACCTCCTAATTTCATCTTCATATTTGAGGGACAATTTTGCTGGGTATATAATTCTTGGGAGTTCTGGTGGTGTAGTGCCTAAGGCACCTAACTGCTAACCAGAAAGCTGGTGGTTCAAACTCACCAGCCACTCCTTGGAAGGAAGATTGGGCAATCTACTTCCATAGTGATACTGCTTCGGAAACCTAAGGAGGGGTTGCTATGAGTAGGATCCAACTCAACAGCAATGAGTTTTTATATAATTCTTGGTTGGAGATTTTTTCTTTGGGGTTTTATATATCCCATTGCCTTCTCATCTGCATGGTTTCTGCCAAGAAATCAGAGCTTAGTATTATTGGTATGTATAGGTAACTTTTTTATTTTTCCCTATGCTGCTTTCAGGATTCTTTCTTTGTCTTTAGATTTGGTTTGATGGGGATATGTCTTGGTTGTCACGGCCAGCGTGACAATTCTGGAACAGGGGGTAAGAGAATGAGTTAAAAATGAGAGAAAAATTAAAGGATGGGAACGGGAGGGACACTCAGAGCCAATGCAAAGCAGTGCCAATTTTATTATGATTATTCTCAAACTTATATACAAGTTTAACATGGGAGAAGTGCACAATTCATTTGTCATACAATCAATCACAAGTTAATCAGTATTGGGAAAAATACATGCATATACAATTGGCATATTAAAATTTAAACTAACATTCCTGTTTCCAAGGTACTTAGGTCACTATGACGTAAGTTACCACAACTCAGGTCACCATAACCTCTTGAATTCTATACTCATTCTTTTATATAATTATGTTCTCTAGAAACCTATGTTCCCTAGCAACTTATTTAGTTTAGATTGGCTTCCACATATTCTGGGTTCAATCAAAGGTTATGCCTCTTATGCACCTGCTGTTTCACAGAACAATACAAGGGAGAAAATGGCTGATGGTGTACTAAGAGCAGGGCCCAACTTTCAGGGACACTTAACAGCATCAACCCACAAAACCCAGGGCCCATCAGTCCTAGTCCTTATGGGGACACTGAAAGTAACAACCTATTTATGAGAGCCATTGCTCAATTAGTCACTCACCATGTCCCAAACAGTCCTTTAAGACTTAGGGCTCTCCACACTTGGTGATTTTCTTTTGGGGTCTATCCTGTTTGGGGTTCATTGAACTTCTTGAATGGATATATTCTTGTGTTTCATCATATTAGGGAAATATTCTTCCAACAAATTTTTGGCAATTTTCTCTGTGTTTTTATTTGTCTCTTCATGTTCTGGAATTCTGATTACACATAGATTATTCCTCTTGATGGTATCCCACATGAATCTTACGCTTTCTACATTTTGTTTTGATCTTTTCTCTGATTGATGCCTTAACTAAGTAGTATTGAGGTATTTGTCTTCAATCTCCTGAATATTGTCTTCCATTGATTTGATTCTACTCCTTTGCCCATTCAGTGTGTTATCTATTTCTTGAATCTTAGTATTAATTTTCTGGATTTCTATATGTTGTTTCTGTGTCATTTCTAATTTTTTTGTTTATTTTGTAATTGTTCTTATATTGTTTTCCTAAATTGTTCTAGAGTTTTATCTGTGTTTTCCTTAGTTCTGTCAGTGTTTTCCTTGATCTTATCAGTGTTTTCCTTGATCTGTCTCTCAATCCATTGAAGGTACCCAAACATAATTCTTTTAAATTCCTTATCAGGGAATCTCAATGCTGCTGCTTCTTCAGGGATGTTTTCTGGTCCCTTGTTTCTACTACTTCTCTTGCTTTTTTGTGTGGACTGTGATGGATTGTTGTCTCTGAAACATTGTGGTGGTGTTGTATTTATGTTTAATTTGTGGTTGTATATTGGTGTGCTTTGCCCAAGGGTGTTTTTGTTTTCCCCTCTTCATTTTGTTTTGATATATCTTTGTGAATAGGGTACTATGCTCCTCTATTTGCTAGTTGTTAGCAATTAGGCACTCATCACCTGTCTCCTGGTGGGTGTGATAGAGTATGAGGGTGTGTGCACAGATATCTGTTAGCTGTTCATAACAAGCAGTTGAGGGTGAGTTGAGCTGGTACTGGCTGCCTTCTATCATTGGACAGTTGGTGCAAAAGCAAGTGATGGCCTTCACTCAGTGGGAAGGGCTGCAGGAAGTGCAGGTATGATTGGGTTGGGTTGGAATAGTTGCTGTCTTCCACTCAATTAGACTATATATATATATATACCAAAAAATATATGTACCAAAAAAATTAAAATGAGAGAATAAAAACCTCAAACCTAGTAAACAAACAATTGCAAAAAAAAAGCAATAAATGAGAATAAAAAATTTCAAAATATAGGTTTTTTTAAAAAAAAAAAGGATAAAGGAAAGATGATGAGAAAAAGAGGGAGGAAAGCCACAGCCTCTGGGAAAGGAGGAATGAGAGAAAAGAGAGAGTAAAGGAATAGTGAAAAAATGGGAAAACTGCAAAAAAGAAAAACAACAGATGGGAAATATCAAAAGAAAGGAATAAAAAAGGAAGAAAGGAGGAAGATAAAAAGAATAATTTAAAAACAAACAATCAAAACCAAAACTGTTGGGGGTGGGGCATGACACCCAGGCTCTGTCAGAGCATAGACCAGAATGAAATTCCTGCTGCTCAAGAAGGTGTGTGGAGGCAGGGGATGGCCACACCACTGTTCACCAAGAGCGTGTGGAATGTAAGAGGAACAAAGGAAATATGGTACCTGTCCAGTCACCAGCCTCCAGTGTGGCCGTCCATGCTGTCCTCAGCAAGCAGAACCCACTCATGTGTCACCATCTAGGTAAGAATGCCATCTGCATGTGCTCAAAATGGTTGCACCCACTGAGTACAAACATCAAAATGCTGCACTCTCAGGACAGCCACTGCAGTCCATAAGTCTGTTTGTCTCCTTTGCTGTTTTCCTTTCTGGTTGTCAGGCAGCAGTGCAGTCCTTGCCCATGCAGGCCTTTGTGAGCAGACCTGATTCTCAAGTTACTACCAGGAAATGTTCAAAATGGCTGTGACCTCAGGACAGCCAGCTGTCTGCAGCTCCATTTGTCTCCTGAGTCACTGTTTTCATTCAGGTTCTTCTACTAGTTGGTATTTAATCCACTTGTTTATCCTTCCCTCCAAAGCTCAGGGTTCCAGGATCATCTTCAGTGTCCATTTCAGCCAGTTTCTCACTGCTTTGTGGCGGAGGGCCTGTGGAGCTTATCTGCCTAGTCCACCATCTTGCCAGAACATCCTCACCATTCTTATTTCATCCGTATGCTGAGCAAATAATCAAAGAAGCTAGATTCTATGAGGAAGAACAGAGCATCACGACCGGAGGAAGACCCATTAACAACTTGCAATATGCACACGACACAACCTTCTTGCTGAAGATGAAGAAGACTTGCAGCACTTATTGATGAAGATCAAAGACTATTGTCTTCAGTATGGATTATACTTCAACAGAAAGAAAACAAAATTCCTTACAACTGGACCAGTAAACAACATCACAATAAATGGAGGAAAAATTGAAGTTATCAGGGATTTAATTTCACTTGGGTCCGCAATCAATACCAATGGAAGCAGCAGTCAAGAAATCAGACATTGTCATGCCCTGGGCAAATCTGCTGCAAAAGACCTGTTTAAATGTGAAGAAGCAAAGATGTCATTTTGAACTAAGGTGCACCTAATCCAAGTCATGGTATTTTCAATAGCTTCATATGACAGCTCTTGTTGTTGTTGTTGTTGTTATGAGCCGTCAAGTTGGACCCGACTCAGAACAACCCCTCCTTGGGTTTCCAAGGCAGTATCACTACGGAAGTAGATTGCCCAACCTTCCTTCCGAGGAGTGGCTGGTGGGTTTGAACTGCCAGCCTTCTGGTTAGCAGTCAAGTGCATTAGACAGTGAATAAGAAAGAATGAAAAAGAGTTGATACAGATGAGTTGTGATGTTGGTGAAGAAGACTGAACATACCATGGACTGCCAGAAGAACTAACAAATCTGTCCCGGAAGTGCAGCCAGGATGCTCCTTGGAAGCGAGAATGGCTAGACTTTGTCTCATCAACTTTGATCTAGTTGTCAGAAGGGACCATGCCCTGGAGAAGGATATCATGCTGGGTAAAGTAGAGGTTCAGCAAAAGAGGGGAAGATTCTCAACAAGATGGATTATCACAGTGACTGCAACCATGGGCTCAAGTATAGCAAAGACTGTGAGGATGGCACTGCACAGGGCAGTGTTTCCTTTTGTTGTACAGAGATCACAATTTGGAGTTGGAGCTGACTCATAGCACCTAACACCACCAACAAGATATGCATCCAGAAGCTGGACAATGAATAAGGATGACCACAGACAAACTGATCCATTTGAATCGTGGTGTGAAAGAATATTAAAGACACCACGCACTGCCAGAAGAACAAACAAATCTGTCTTGGAAGAAATACAGCCAGGTGTGCCTTTGAAGTGAGGATGGGGAGATTTCATCTGACATACTTTGGGCATGTTGTCTGCAGGGACCAGTCCCTGGAGATGGATGTGCTGCTTGGTCAGCACATCATCAAAAAACAGGAAGACCAGAAACAGATTGATTGACACAGCAGCAGCAACAACGGGCTCACACATAGCAATGTTTGTGGGGACGGTGCAGGACCAGGCAGTGTTTCCTTCATTCTGTTGTACGTAGGGTCACTATGAGCCACAGCAGAGCTGATGGCACCAATCAAAAACATTGACCTATAGCAAATTCACACAACAGAGTGTGTGATAGCAATAAAAAACCATGGAGAGGTTCTGGAGCTCTGGTAGCGTAGTGCCTAAAGCACTTGACTCCTAACCAGAAGGCTGGCAGCTCAAACCCACCAGCCACTTCTCGGAAGGAAGATGGGGCAATCTACTTTCGTAGTGATACAGCCTGGGAAACCCAAGGAGGGGTTGCTCTGAATCGGGTCCTACTGGATTCAGTAGGTTCTGTGGATGGTCCACATAACAACGACAACAACATGTGTATGGATGGAACCCAAAGCCCGGGGTGCTGGGGCTGGAGGTAGAAAAGGAGCTGACTACAGAGGGGCATGAGAGAAGTTCGCGGTGATGGACAAAGTCTCTAGCTCAGCTGGTGGTCACATGACTGTAAGTGTGTTCAAACTCAGGGAAGTAGACACAACAAGTGTGGGTTTTACCATGTTTAAATCCTATCTCAATAAACTCGACTTAAAAAAAATCCTGTTGAAGAGCATGAAACTGCGAGAATGAAAATGGCCAATTCAATAATAGGAGCAATGCACAGAGCACGGGGCACAGTGTGATTCCAACTTGTAGGAGGGGTCCGTACTCAGAGAGTGACAGCTGGAAGGGAAGGACATGGGCCAAAAGTAATAATGGCACCTTATGCAGAGGGAAGTATGATTTTTGCTTCCCTTTTGTGTGCCTAGGAGCTCTGCTGGCATAGTGCCTAAGGCACTTGACTTCTAACCAGAAGGCTGGCTGTTCAAACTCACCAGCCACTCCTCAGAGGGAAGGTTGGGCAATTTACTTCTATAGTGATACTGCCTGGGAAACCCAAGGAGGGGTCGCTGTGAGTGGGATCCGACTCAACGCCAGTGAGTTTGGTTTTTTTGTTTTTTGTGTGCGTTTGTGGATCAGGTGGTGGGGTGTTAACACAATCAACAGGAAAAAATGTTGGAAGGACTTGAAACCACGGCCACTTCTGCGGGTTTCTGGTGCTTTGCAACTTTAAAAGGTGGATCAAGCAACAGACAAACACACGTGAAGGAAAGCACCAGTAGGCGGGAGAGCCGGAGCGCGAGCGGAAGCGAGCCGGTTGGGTGAACCCGGCGGGCGCGCGAGTGGGGACGCGCGCACGGGGTGGAGTGGCGCTCGGGTCACACGCGCGCGCACGGGGTGCGCAGGCACGCACTTAGGGACGCGCGCACGGGGTGCGGCGGGCGCGCGGGGGCGGAGACTCCAGCGAGGGGTGGGGAGTGCACAGGGTGGCGCTTGTTCCTACATCTTTAGAGAGCATCCAGGCTGCCCTGGGCGGGCCGTGTCCCCATTGGCCGGCCCGAGAAAGGCCATCCAACCCTACATCGAGCACTTAGTGATCTGAACTGGGCCGGTGAGGGCCGCGAGATGTGGAGTGAGTTCCTTTCCTCTGGGGCCAGCCAGGGGGCAAGCAACCCTGTCCAAGGAAGGAAAGGCTGCGGGCCCCAGGACCAATTCCTTCCTTCCCTCCCCCACCTAATTCACTCACTCACTCACTGTTTCTTTCTCTCCTCCCCTCGGAAGAACGAGTGGCTGGTGCTGCGGTTGGAGGCGGTGAGTCACCGGGACCCTCTGCATCCATGACTGGCCTCCCCCAGGCCAGGATGGATGGGTGTGAGGACCTAGAGACGCGGTGCCGCCCCCCACCCCGGCCCTGCCTCCTCCCTGCCCTCCACCCCCGCCCCCGGAAGCTTGCTGGAAAAGTCCAGCTCTAAAGCCAGACTGCGCAGAGAGGGGCTACCCCGCCTCCTTGCCAACTTCCATTGCCAGCATCTCCAGTCTTTGAATATATTGAGCAAGTAGCGAAAAACGAGATTTGTGGCTGAAAAGTGCTTTTTTAAAAAATGGTGGATTCCACCTGCATCATTTATGGAAGGTCACAGTAAGGAGAAGAGGACGCACAAAAGTGAGGTTAAAGAGAAGTTTTTATTCTTAGTTTCCGGGGGAGGTTTACGGGTCCCTGAGAGGGGCCTGGGTGAGGTTCACGGGTCCCTGAGAGGGGCCCGAGAAGTCGCACCGCCTGGCTGGGGAGGGGAGGGTTTATAGTCTTGTGGAGGACCTAAGTGGGGACACTAAGGAAATGGTGGGGTCCAATTAGCTGTTAGCATGGGTCTGTACTTAATTAGCATGAGGAGGCTTCACAAGAGGAAGTTTGCCACTGCATGGGACTTCACAGTCTGGGCGGGTTCTGTCACCTCGGTTGTCTTATTAGGCTGTCTCATCAGGGCTTGACACTGGGAGGAAGCTGCTAACTGGAATGTTGGTGGCTTGGGTTTGCTTGGGCCTAACAATTTACTCAAAAGAAGCTGAAGCCCAGGGAGGGTGAGCGCCTTCCCAGTGCCACACAGCAAGTGAAAGACAAAACCAAGAAGCGGGGTCTGGTTCTCTGTGACTTCTTTGCCCAACTTGGCTCCAAGCCCTCCATTTTCTGTTTGGGGACCTGTCCAAGTCCCCATCTGCCCCGAGCGGACTGTCCACTCCTGCTGTCCCCAGAAACTGTCCTGGAATTCCTAGGCCCCATTCCCTGATCCATGCCCGATATTAAAGCTTCTCCCCCAACAGTCGTGGCCGTGGGGTCGGTGCCTGTGGTGCTTGGCGCCCTGGGCTTCACTGGGGCCGGAATCGCGGCCTCCTCCGTAGCCGCCAAGATCATGTCCGCAGCGGCCATCGCCAACGGAGGCGCAGTTCCTGCAGGCAGCCTGGTGTCTGTCCTGCAGTCAGTGGGTAGGTGCCCAGCAAGGCTCACTGTGGGGGCGGGGAGGGGGGAGGATATGGGGGAGGATCAGAGCCTCAGAGTGTCCAGCCCAGAAGCTGAGGCCTGGAGGGGGGACCATTCCAGTGGTTCTCAGCATCCCTGGTCCTTGTTCCTCCCTCCTTCCCTGTCTCTCCTCTCTGTCTCCTTCTTAATGAGGTTGCAGGCAGGAGTGGAGGGGTGAAGGTTGCTGGGTAGGCAGAGGGAGGGAAGGAGCCCGGGCCTGGGTGCATGATGTCTGGCCTCTGGGTCCAGCCCCACCCAGACTCGCTGGTGTCCTCAGCAGCTTCTCTCTCTAATGACCCTCAGTGACCCCTTTGTCGAGTGAGGGGCATGTAACTCTTCCGTCTATGGCTAGCTCTCTCTCTGTTTCTCAATTCTCATGAATTTACCCCATGACTTCTCCCTCTTAGCTGCTTCCAGCATCCTGTCCCCAAAGCAGAAACCTGGGGGATTCAGGATGTGGAGAAGGCAGCAGAGGGGGTCTGTGGGCCTTCTGAGGGGACTATGCCCCTGGCTACCGCATGTCCCCCTGAATTCACTCTCTGTCTCTTCCACAGGGGCTGCCGGACTATCCACATCTTCCAACATTCTCCTGGGCTCCGTGGGGTCAGCTTTTGGGGCCTGGCTAGGGGGTTCCAAAAAGGACTCCCCTCCACCTCCCCCAGGTGAACCCACAGGGGAAGAAGGGGACCCATCTCCGGGAGAAAATGTACCCAAAGCTGAACCTGTAAAACCCCCACTCAGGTCAGAGAAACATGAAAAATAAAGCCCCTGTGGTGACCACTGCCGCGTCCTTACTTCCTTCATCTGTGGGTGGGAGCTGGGAGCTGGAGCCACCAAGCTGTCCCGTCTGCACCCTGCCTTGTCATGGAGGGCAGAGCCAGGTGGTGGGTTGACCAAGCACCAGATCAGACATTGGTTGGGCCTAGCCTAACTGAGGATGTGCTGCCCTTCGATGGACCTCACTTTACCCCTCATTCAGTGATGACATTGACAAAGGTTACCATTGGGAAACAGTGATGAGGAGAGGCCAGGGCCTCCATCCTAAGCCAGTGCCCCCAGAGCTCTTTGTCCTTTCTTGCTTACGGGCGCTAGGTGTGCCCCATAAGGAGTTCTTTATGGCATGCCATAAAAGGTGACGTAGTGGATGAGGCATTTGGCTGCTAACCAGAAGGTCAGTGGTTCAAACCCATGAGCTGCTCCTTGAGAGGAAGATGAGGCGATCTACTTCCATAAAGATTTACAGCCTTGGGAGTAATCAACTTGATGGCAGCGGGTTTGATTTTCTTGGTTTTAGCCATACCCCATACCTCTTCCCCCACTTCCACAGTCCTTTCCTGCCTCTCCTTAGGGTCCTGTCATAAGGCCACCAGACAACCACTGAAGTGCTATGGTATGCATCATGTTACAGTGGGGCCCTCTACTCTTGGGCCTCTCTGGGGGAGAAGATTGAACCTGGAATAGTGGCTGTGCTGTACACTGAAAATTGAGTTCATTATTCGCCAGAACCCTCACTCATAAGAGAAGGGAGGCCCAGTGGGGCCATGCTTACAGCTTTGCCCACTGTTACTGCAAAGTCATGTCTGAGAGGCCAGTGGTGAAGAGCCAAGCAGAGCCATGGAGCTTAGAGGTGGGGACCAAGGATTCAGTATCTAGATGGAGACAGGTCCTCTGGGAACCATGAAACCTCCCCTTCATGAGTATGGGAGGGAGAAGGCGGCAGGATGCCCCAGGCACTCAGGGAGCCTAGAAAAATGGGTGCTCTGGAGAGGCCTGCCCTGTAGGGCCTTCCTCGCCAGGGGAAGGAGGACTGGCCAGCCAGCCAGAGCCGGTCAGACCCAGATGCATTGTGGAGGGGCTTCTGCCTTCAGCTCCCAGGAGGCCTTCAGAGGCGCTGATGTTCGGCCTGCCATTGAAGATTATCTTAGGAAGGGGTGCATTGACGGGGGAGAGTGCCTGCAGCTCTCATCAGACTCTCCCTAGCATCAAGAAAGAGGGGAGAGAAAACAGCAGCTGTGTCCAGGATCAATCCGTAAGGGGTTTATCCTTACACTGGGTAAAAGCCAGGCTTCACCCACCCAGCTGGAGCCACTTGGGGATACTGAGGGAGTTTTGAATGCTTGGTTCTCACTGGAGGTGGAGCACCTGTGAGATTGCTGAGGGAGGGCAGGTAGGTATGGGAGGGGTGGGGCTGCGATCTGGGCCCTGGTTGGTTGAAAACCCTCCACAGTTTCTCCAAACCCTTGTGGTAAGCCCCAACTTCCTATATTGTGCCCCAGGACTGCCACACTAAAGGGCTACAAACTGGGTGGCTTGTAAGAATAGAAATATATTGTCTCATGGTGAAGACCAGAAGCCCACATTGAGGATGGCAGCAGGCCCGTCTCCAAAGGCTCTAGGGGAAGATTCTCTCTCGTCTTTCCCAGCTTCTGGGGGCCCCAGGTGTTCCTGGCCTTGCAGCTGCAGCATTAGCTTGTCATCTTATGGCTGTCTTCCCTCTGTCCATCTGTCTCTTCTCCTCTTTTATAAGGACACCACTCATGTTGGACCCACCCTACTCCATCATGACCTCATGTTAACTGATAAAACCAAAACACAAACCTGTTGTCAAGTTCAACTCATGGCGACCTCATGTGTGCAGAGTAGAACTGCTCTTCTTAGGGTTTTCAAACCCCCCCCCCCAAAAAAAAAAACCACTGCAGTTGAGTTAATGCCAACTCATAGTGCCTCTAGAAGACAGAGTAGAACTCCCCGCAAAGAGTTCCCAAGGCTATAACTTTATAGGAGCAAAGCCCAAACCAAACCCACTGCTGTCAGTCAATTCTGACTCACAGCGCCCCAGAGGGCAGAGCAGAACTGTGTCAGAGGGTTTCCGAGGCTGTCAATCTATAAAGATTGCAGACTGCCTCATCTTTCTCCTGCTGAGCAGCTAGTGGGTTCAAACCACTGACCTTTTGGTTAGCAGCCTAATGCTTTTCTGCACTGCACCATCAGAGGGCTATCGTGGCAGTGATGTTTTGTAAGCAGATTGTTGGGTCTTTCTAGATGTCCCTGGGTGGGTTTGAACTGCCAGCCTTCCAGCTGAGTAGTTTTTCACCACCCGGAAACGCCATCCTTAACTGATAACCTCATTCCAAATAAGGTCATTTCACAGCACTGCTGACTAGGACTTCAACATCTCTTTCTTGGGAACACAGTACAATCCAGAATGCTAGCCCTTCCCCATCCTGCCCCTGCACGCCTTCCTCTGGGTCCCAGAGAGCCCTGGGTCACCTGCCTGGCTGCACACCCCTAGCAAAGGCCAAGCATTTCCCCTCCATTCCTGAGCATCGGCCAGTGCCTGGCCCAGAGCAGAGCTCAGAGAGTCTGTTGTTGTTGTTATTGTTATGTGCCGTGGAGTCGGACCTGACTCATAGCAACCCCTCCTTGGGTTTCTGAGGCAGTATCACTATGGAAGTAGATGGCCCAACCTTCTAGGAACCAAGAATAAGTCAGCAGAGCCCATTGTTGAATGAGATGTTTCTGCAAGTCTTGTGCTTGGCGAGCAGGGGAGAACGTTAGAAGACCAAGGCCCTCAAGCAGATAGGTCAGAGATTCTGAAAAATTAAAATTTCCTCTGGCTGTTGGGGGGAAAAGAAACGCCGGGACCTGGGCAGCAGGCTTTAGCTTAGGGACACCCAGTAAAATTGGGCTCTGTGTTTTCTGTGCCTGGGCCAGGCCATTTGAGAAGTACCTACTGTATATGTGGGAGATGGGAAATGAGTGGGGTTCCAGCCTGTAAAGGAAGTGGCTCAAAACGTGTTGCCCTCCCCTACCCACTGTCCCTGACTCCTCAAAGGAACCGAGCCAGCTGGGATCCTTGAGGTCATTTGGTTCAACTTCCTATTAGAGGGATGAACAAAGGACCAGAGAGGAGGTGACCAGTCCAGGGTTACATACGCAGTCATTGTCAAGGGAGGGGACAGCTTCCTGTTTTCACATTTAGACTTAGCTCATGACACCCCTACACCATGCAGCCAGGTGATGACAAGGTCAGGAAGGAGCCTGAGTTCCCCAGTCCCAGAGTGCTCACTGTTGGCCTGCCCCCATTGATCGATTTATCGCAAGCAGGAAGGGTGGGCTCCACAAGCTGTTTTCAACATGCATCTTTATTCCTTTTTTTTCCCTGGGGGTCTAGGCGGTCTTTTGGTACAGAGTCTGCAGACTGGCTGGGCAGGTCCTGCAGGTCTTCTGAAGGCTGTGGGTGGCTGAAGGGCAGAAGCCTGGCCTAGGGCATCAACAAGGCCCCGAGAGTAGACCCAGTGGAGACCAGAATGGCCTTGGCTTTGAGGGAGAGTCCAGCTGCCCCTGCAGGAGAGGAGAGACTGGTCTGAGGGGTGCCGGCCACCCAGGAGGCTCAGAGACCACACCCAGCACCCTCCTGTTTTCCTGCATGTCCCAGATCTCTGCTTGGGGAAAAGCCTCTATAGACACATAGACCTGAAGTCTGGTGGCAAAACCAAGAGCTAGCAGCTGCCTCACAGCCCATGGAAAAGGGCTGAACCCCAGGTTGGGGAAGAGATGCATCAAGTCACCCAGCAAATCTTTGCACAGAGTTGGTAGAACCCAGAGGGCCCTCCGACCAGGGCTTCTTCTCTTCTTTCTCTGCCTCCTTCAGAGAAATCCAGAAGAAGACAGAACAGGAGGCAAGGGACCAGAAATGCTGAGGCTCATGGGGGCTGGATCCTCTGATCCTGCCCCCCCGCCCCCGCCCCCGCCCCCGCCCCCAGCGAGCCCTGAGCATCACACTTACCCACTGACTGCAGAATAGACACCAGGCTGCCCGCAGGAACTCCGCCGCCATTGGCAATGGCTACTGAAGACATCATCTTGGCAGCGATGGAGGAGGCTGCAATTCCAGCCCCGGTGAAGCCCAAGGCACTGAGCACCACGGGCACTGTTCCCACGGCCACAGCTGTGGGAAAGGAGCTACGATGTGGAGGATGGACACAGGGGAATGCCCCCCACCCCCTTGGTCAAGCTTGTGGGGCATCAGGGGGCCCACAGAAGGGGCTGAACTCTGGGCTTGAGAGACAGCGGGGTATAGGACAGAGGTCGAGTCAGGGAGGCAAGGCTAGGTCGGGAAAGCTGAGGGGGGACTGGGAAGGTCACTGGGGGCTGGGACTTGGGCTGGGCTCTGACTTGCAGCAGGACCTTCCTGGGGAAAGTCCCCTGTCCTCTGAGCCTCAGTTTCTGCCTCAGTGAAGTGCTGGTAGGGAGCCCTGGAGGGGCAGTGGTGAAAGCATTCGGCCGCTAAGCAAAAGATCGGCAGTTTGAATGCACCAGCTGCTCCGCCACACTGGAGAAAGTGGAGCCAGTCAGCTTCTGTAAAGATTGCCTGCCTGGGAAACTCTCTGGGGCAGTTCTACTCTGTTCTCTAGGGGTGCTGTGAGTCAGAATCAACTCAATGGCTGTGGGTTTGGTTTGCAAATGCTGGAACAAAGGAGTTGTTTGCAAGCTTCCTGTTTGGAAATCTTTTATGCAAGCAGATCTTGCCAAGGGGACTAACATAAGCAGAGAAGGCCTATGTTCAGAGGTTGGCTGCGAGCAGACTCAGGCCTCTGTGCCCTGAGTGCCTGCGGCAGCTCTGGCCTCCACCGTGTCTCCACTAGGCCAGGGGATCTGAGCAATGGCCCTTGTGGAATCACGTACTATGTTCCAATTCAACGTGACTCGTCCTAGGTAATCCTCCCGATATCCCGTCATGGGCCCTATCGGTTATGTTTTTCAGAGGAGTCGAGACATACCTGGCGTCACACCATGGTTGCTCTGTACAGGGGACAGTGGGCCCCCACTCCAGCTGCCTCACCCCTGTTGTCTCCTGACCCTGCTCCAGTGTTTCTGTGTCTCTCCATCATCCTCCCTCCCTCCCTCCCCATCCCAGCCACTTGATGCCTGGGGGAAATCTGGGCATGGGCAAGGCCAGTTACTCCCCAAGTCCGGGGCCCCAGGGCGGGTGGGGACCCGAGCCCCTTCCCCGTAGTGACTCACCACTTCCAACCACAGCAGCAGTAGTCTTGGCTGGAGACGAAAAGAACATTCTGTGAGTGGGGCTCGCTGGCCTCCCGGCCACTGCCTGAGCCCACTGCCCCACAGAGAGCGGGGTGCCCTGGGTTGGGAGTTACAGGAAGGAATGACCCCTGCCTGCTCCATCCTGCTTCCTCCCACCCAGGGACATTCCTGAGCTCGGGGCGATGGTTAGGGAGTCTGACTTCAGAAGGAGAGTCCTGTCATGAGGGGATTTCCGTGGCCTGGCGTTATGGGAAGGAGCCCTCAAGGTGCAGTGGTTAAGCACATGGCTGATAACCAAAAGGTCAGTGATTCAAACCTACCAGCTGCCCCATGGGAGAAAGATCTGGTAGTCTGGTTCCATGGAGATTTACAGCCTTGGAAACCCTATAGGGGCGTCCTACTCTGTGCTATAGGGTTGCTATGACTTGGAATCAACACAATGGCAATGAGTCTGGCTTGGGACAGCTTTGGTGCTATGAATAGATTTGTGCCCCCAAAAAAGATCTGCTCAATCAGGCCCTAACCCCCAAACCTTAGAATGTGACACTATGTGGGAATCAGAGCTTGGCAGATATAATGAGTTATGTAATCAGGTGGGCCTTAATTCAATATGTCTCATATCCTTATACAAATAGAAGAGATACCAATACAGACAGACATGGGACTGACAGGTTTGTGAGGATGGAGGCAGAGATTGCTGTGATATAGCTACAAGCCGAGGAAAGCCTGAGACCGCCAGAAGCCGGGAGAGACAGAGACAGAGAAGGATCCTCCCCTCAAGCCTCTGAAGAGAGCAGGGTCCTGCCGACATCTTGATATCAGAATTCTGGCCTCCAGAACTGTGTTGTTTAAGCCTTGTACTAACCAAACCAAACCAAACTTACTGCCATTGAGTCCATTCCGACTCATAGCGACTCCCTTTGGGCTTCTGAGGTGGTAAATCTTTATGGAAGTAGATTGCCCAGTCTTCCTTCCACAGAGTGGCTAGTGGGTTTGAACCATCAACCTTCTAGTTAGCAGTCAAATGCCTAGGCACTACGACACCGGAGCTCCTTAAGCCTCGTACTGGGCTCAGGTTTTTTCCAGATCCCCAGTCCCTGGACAGGGTCCTTGGCCTCTGCTCCCCACCCTTCCACCTAGCTCCTCTCTCTAGCTCCAGGCCCTCCTGAGATACTCACCCAAAGAAGGAAGGCCAACCAGGGAGGCCCCAGTGGCCAGTCTACCCATGTTGACCATCCTCATTGCTGACATCATGCCAAAGGCCAGGTTAGAGGCCCAGACACTTGTGACGGCAAATGCCATGGCACAGAGAGGAGCGCAGACGTGGCCACACCTGCCAGAGGAGTGGGGCTTTGGTGAGGGTTTGGGGATCCCAGGACTAGCATCCCACTCACTGTCATGAAACACATGGGGGAGCAGGGACAAGGAGGCTGCTCTGAATTTGTGCAGGCAGTAGACACAGAAAGGGTCTTGGGGTGAAGGAAGGAGGGATGTGGTGCTGAGGGTGCTGAAGGGCTCGAGCTTCTGGAGGGGCCTGGGGCATCTTATGTTCCCAGGTTCTCTGCATCTTCGCCCCTGAGAACCCCAGCGCCAAAGTCATACTTCAGGGATGTCCTTACGTCTCCCCAAAGCCATGGGAAAAGCTCCAGAATTAGGAAAAGTGGAACCTCTTACAGTTTTAAGACATAGTCTGTGGTCAAGGTGCTATGGGTACCTGCTGCAATGTAATGCCCTTGCTAAGCCCAGAAGGAAGGGATGCCTGGGCCCGTTGTATAAACAGGTTATACAGGGGCTGAGAGAGCATAAGTGATTCACCCAAGGTCACAGGGGTCCCACCCAAATGAGACAGGACCCAGGTTCAGCTGCTTCACTGGGCTGGTAATGGCTCTGAGTTGGTTCTTCCTGTGACTGACTGTAAGCCCTAACCACCTCACCCCTCCAAATCCCAGCTACTGGTGCCTGAGGGGGCCTAGGAGGTGGACAAGTGTGGAAGATCCCAGAGTCCCTGGGCACAGGGGCAGCCAGGGCCGTGGGCCCCATCAAGACCCTCTTTTTCTGATCACAGATGTGGCAGCCTGATGGGGCTAGAATAGAATGGTCAGTCAGTGGGCGCACGCTGGCAGCCCCTCTAGTCCCTGAGCCCACCATCCACCTGCGGTCAGGCCACCACCCCTCCCTGTCTTACCTACAGGAACAGATCTCCCAAGAATGTGTCTGGAATGTCTGCTGCAGATATTTAAAGTATTCCTGCACTTAATGCATAGCCCACAAGGGATGCAGGCAGCCAATGAGGTAAGTTTCATTTTCTGGAGAAGTGAAACCAGAATGTTGCTCTCTTTGTCCACCTTCCACTGGCAGTTAAACTTATTTACTTTGGGGGTAAGGCATGCCCTATGTAGGAATGAAATTCCTAAGAAATAGGATCAAAGTTACATGGTAAATGGATGAATATTAACGTCTAATGGAGACAAGTTTTGGAATGATACTAATCCTTATAATGGCCAGGTGTTCAGTTATTCAAAGAGTCTCGTTATGGACTGAACTGTGTCCCCCAAAAAGATGCATTGGATATTTGAAAATATTATTAACAGGTTATAATGGAGTAAGGTGTGTCCTAATCCCACATGCCTGGTGTGTCCTTATAAAAGAGAAGAAGAGACAGGGAGAGAGAGTTGGGGAAGGACCTATGACGCTGTAGCTGCAAGCAGGGAACACCTGGAGCTACTAGAAGCTGAAAGAGTATGGAACAGATTGCCCCTGGGAGCCTCCGAAGGACAACATGGCCAACACCTTGATTTGTACTTCTCGCCTCCAGAACGATGACAATAAATTTCTGTTCTTATAAGCCACCCCATTTGGGGATTTGATTACAGCAGCCCTGGTCTACCCTGAGGGCCTGCCATGCCAGACATTGATTTATGCACTGAGGTAGAGCAGGCAAATGTGCTGCCAAAGATCTCTTTATAAAGTGCTGAAGAGCAAAGATGTCACTTTGAGGACTAAAGTGCACCTAGCCCAAGCCATGGTATTTTCAATCGCCTCACATACATGTGAAAGCTGGACATGAATAAGACAGAAGAAAAGTTGATGCCTTTGACTTGTGATGTTGACGAAGAATACTGAAAATATCATGGACTGCCAGAAGGACAAACAGATCTGTCCTGGAAGAAGTGCAATTGGAATGTTGCTTAGAAGCAAGAATGGCCAGACTCACCTACTTTGGTCATGTTGTCACAAGGGACCAGTCTCCAGAGAAAGATACCATGCTTGGTAAAGTGGAGGGTCAGCAAAAAAGAGGAAAACCCTCAAGGAGATGGATTAACACAGTGGCTGCAACGATGGGCTCAAGTATAGCAAGGATTGTGAGGATGGTGCCTGACCAGGCAGTGTTTCATTCTGTTGAACATGGGGTCACTATGAGTAAGAGTCGACTCGACAACACCAAATAACAGCATCCACACAAGGGTGCCATCCTCCTGATTTACATTATTAGAAATCTGTCCAATCCCCTTGGTGGCCACACACACCTTATTTGCATAATCCCACCCAATTATTTGGCAGGAATTACAAGACCATGACTAGAAAGGTCACATAAAAACAGTCTATCATACCTCAGGCTTTTGTAGGTATGATTCTTTTATAGTTGGAGGATAACTTCCACCTTACAATCATTTTGCCGGTCCCAAACAGTCATTAACTGGTGGGGACCAAGAAAAAGACCCCCAAAAGAACATGACTGCAAGGCACATGTTCTAATTACAGTTGAGATGACAAGGCTTCTCTTGTGGTTGAATGTTTGCTTTAAGAGATGGCAAGGTCTCTCTCATGGTTAAATGCTTAATTGGCAATACATCAAGTATTAAAAGTAGATGTTATTCCAATAGTCCATATTTTTATCTTATTGGGATGTTTCATACTTTGGGTCACCGTGTCCTAGTAAACATTTATTGTTCCACACTCCTTATTCCTGAGGAGATTTCTGTGATTGTTTTAATGACCACCTGCTGCCCTTGAGCACATGTTGTTGTTGTTGTTATGTGCTGTCGAGTCGGCCCCGACTCATAGCGACCCCTCCTTGGGTTTCCGAGGCAGTGTTACTACGGAAGTAGGATTGCCTAACCTTCCTTCTGAGGAGTGGCTGGTGGGTTTGAACCGCCAGCCTTCTGGTTAGCAGTCAAGTACTTTAGCCACTATGCTACCAGAGCTCCTAGCACATAGAGGAGTAAAACTTTAACTTTGTAGAGAATAAGCTGATTGTATGGATTCCAAGACTAATGATGTAATCATGTACAAACATGTAAATAAAGTAGAACAAAGGCGGCCCTCTTGCAGGACATGCAGGGCGTCCGCCTGGTCCCTGTTCCTTAGATAAAAAAGAAAACCATTGATCCTTTCATGTTGCTTCATTTCGTGACCTGTGCAGTTTTGCAGCAGTTAGCAATTAGTTCTTCAGGAGGTCAAAGAGTCCTCAGGGTGAGGTTATTCAGGTACCAGACATTCAGGTTTGCTGCAAGTCTCCGTCTGATCTAGTAAGCTTCTCCAAAAAATAGTCTTGGCTTCATCCTCTCCTGGCTCTGTTAAAATTTAAGAAGATTATTCTCTTGCTCTGAGCCTCACGAGAGATCAGCATATCGGAACCTTTAAGGGATTTCAGGTTTGGCCATTGTACTCCAATCCAGTATGGCCTGTCCCTTAGTCTACCCTTTCATACTTACCAAACCAAACTCACTGCCATTGAGTCGTATCTGACTCATAGTGACCCCTCCTTGGGTTTCCGAGGCAGTATCACTACAGAAGTAGATTGCCCCATCTTCCTTCCAAGGAGTGGCTGGTGGGTTTGAACTGCCAGCCTTCTGGTTAGCAGTCACATGCCTTAGGCACTATGCCACCAGCTTCTACAATTACAGTTTTTACAATCACAGTTAACCCTGCTAACAATCAACACTCCCAAATGAATCATGTTAATAGTTGATCTTCCCCCACCCTCTACTCCCCAGACTCATCGAGAAAAGAGGAAACTCTCTAGTGGGGATCTTCTCTTGTCCTCTCCTTTGAGTGTACGCACACACACGAAAATGTGTAAGCCAGCCATTTCATGACTTTATCTCTCCCCATCTTACATAGCCAATTTCTCAGTTGCCCATCCCTATCAAACCAGTACTCTGGGGAGACAAGAATGTTCCTTGAGCTGAGGAATCTTCTGTTCCAACTGGAACTTTGTACATCTATATCTGTAAGCTGTGTAAGCAAACATCAAAACTTGAGGCATTTGGCACAACTAGACTGGTTAACTTGGGTCTGGATTAGACTCCATTTTACTTTAGCTTCCACTTTTTTCTTTAGCCTTTTTCTGCTTCTTACCCACGGCTGGACTTTGAAAAACTTGAACTTCCTTTAGCAAATAATGGAACCTGTTCTCAAAAGAATGCTTATGCCAGGCCCCTTGCAGAACTAATTTAGTAAATACTTACCTGCACCAGCCCAAAGATGTCTGCAGATTAGAAACCAAGTGTAGCAGTTAAGGTTGTGTGTCATCTTGGCTGGCCCTGGTTTTGAGTGATTAGGTAGCTGGATGTAGTTATTCCCCATGGTGAGACTGGTAATTAACTCTGTGGTGGAATCTACTAGAACAGTTGAGTAGCTGCTTTACGGATGTGGGCTGCTTCCAGCATGTAAGAAGCAACTTTGAGGAAGGTCTCCAGCTTTTTGGCATGCTCGAATACTGCATGTAGCCAACATGGTGTTCAGCAGCCTGCCATGCTCTGCCAATCTTGGAACTTCTTCTGGACTTGAATTAGTGGCCTGCCGTGTTCTTTGGTAATATCAGGACTGCAGCTTTTTACTTCTCAGCCTTGGGTTTTTCAGCCTTAGCAGCCAGCACCTGCCTGAGTGTAAAAAAGCCTCCAGATTCAGTGGGCTGGGAGCAGGAGGCAGAGCTGAAGCCCAAGGTTGAGGGGCTTTCACCCAGCCCCTAGAGCCTGGCACTTTGAACTCAGACTTCTAGCCTCCAAATTTGTAAGAGAATAAACCACTGTTTGTTCAAGCCATCCCATTTGTAGTCTATTTCCTGTTAAAGCAACACAAGGTAACCAAAACAACAAGCTACAGAAATGTTTGTCATTTAGCAACTGAAAACTCTGAGGTCTTATAATAACTTTGTGACTAGTTAGGTAAAACCAAAGAAACCACACCCACTGTCACTGAGTCAATTCCAACTCACGGTGACTCTATAGGACAGAGTAGAACTGCCCTATAGGGTTTCCAAGGCTGTAAATTTTATGGAAGCAGACTGCCTCATCTTTCTCATATGGAACAACTGGTGGGATCAACCTGCCAACCTTTTGCTTAGCAGCTGAGTGCCTTACCCACTGTGCCACCAGATCTCTTTTTTCTGATTAGGCAAAAGTCTGTAAATAATAGCCAATCAGAAAATTACCTGTTCCCAAGCCACTCCAGATGTGACTTTTTCTCTTAAAGATTAACTCTACTCAGTTGTAGCCTAGTATCTCCTTCAGCCATTAGAGACAACAACAGCCAAAGTAACCATCCAAGAATCAAGTTTTATGTCCCATGCCCCTTCGCTCTTTCTCTTACAAAGTCCCATGCTTCCATGAATGTGGAGCCATTGAAATGTGTCCCACTCTGACACCAACTGTAAGAAAGGTAAAGCTGGGGTGTGTGACCTCCTCTAATTTCATGAGGGGTAGGGAGAATCACTCTCAACATCAGCCCAAGGCTAATTCATATGAAGCAGAGGTTAGACGTACCCCCTCTCTCCAACCTTTTCACCAACTCTGACCCCAGGCTTCCCTCCCACGGCACGCTCTACTTCTCTGTCGGGTCTGTAATTCATGGCAATGGCCACCCACAGAGAACTCACAGACAATACTCATGAATATGGAGATTATTGGGGGAGTAACAGGTTACAGTTCAGGTTCAGGAACACTCAGGATACAGTTCTTCACTCAGAACAGCTTCTTGGTCATAACATAGCATGACTTCTCCCTGGCCCTTAGCCTCTTGGTCCTTGGCATCCCAGGCCCCTTGGGCTGTCCTGGACTCTGCACTGCTCAGGTAAATGTTACAAATCCCTTTAGCTCCAGCGGTGAGTGCCCAGAGGCACCCCACTCTGTCATTAAGCCTCAGCCCAAAGGCTTTCAGCTCTCTCACTCCATGGTCAGCAAGCGTAGGTCCACCAAGTGCCCAGAGTCACCCCACCCCACCAACAAGCATCCTTCCCCAAAGCACTCAGCTTTCTCACTCTGTGGGTCAGGAAACACTGCACCGCCGGTCTCCTGTCTCTCTTGCCTCCGCTGCTGCCAGTTCTGTGCTGCTGCTTCTGGCCAACTCTCACTGTCTCTGGTGTTACAGCTCTCACTCTCTCTCCGACTTTTGGGTCTAGGAGGTTCTCAGTGCAGGGATCCCAGGTTCAAAAAACATGCTTCACTCCTAGCTCTTCTTTTTTGGTGGTTTCAGGTCACCCCGCTCCACCTGTGGGATGGCTTATTTCATTTTACTTTTTATTTTTTTCCAGAGACCTTTCCTCTTATTGGTGTCAGCAGGTTTCCACCATGTTGGAAGAGTATAAGATGGTATATGGCAAATAATCTGTTAACTTACAACTTGAGTAAATATTTCTTCTTCTTCTTCTTTTTTTAAAATTGTGATTTGGGTGAAAGTTTACAGAGCAAATTCACTTTCCATACAGCAGCTCACATACACTTGGTCTCATGACATTGACTACAATTTACCCCAATGCAACAGCTCCCCTCCCACTTCCTCCCCATAGTTACCTCTTCCCTGCATCCATCCCTCCATGCACTCCTGCCCCCTGAGTTGTCTCCCTATGCATACACAGCCTTTCTTTCTCCCATGATAGTTCTCTCCAACAAGTGAATGTTCAACTCATATCCCTGTCTTTTGTTTGGCTGGAAACCACAGGAGTGACTTAGTAAATATTTCCTCTGGATGATAATTAATTTCATGATAATTAACATTGTGCTAAAATGGATTTTTTTTTTTTAATTATGCTTTAGGTGCAAGTTTACAGAGTATGCTTTACATTCAACATTTTGTGTACATTTAGTTTCACTCCCCATTTACCATTCCCAACCTTAACCCAGTCTCCTCCCCTCCCTGCCCAGTGCCCAGTTACTCCCCTCCCCACTGCCCTTCATAGTAATGCACTCTTGTGTGTCCTGCATTTCCTCCATGTGAATGTGGTCCTTCTGATGCCCTGTGGTCAATTGCTGCAAGGGATGCATCTCAATAGAGTATGCGGGTGCGTCATCCTGGGTTGAGTGGTCTGTGTGTACAGGACAGTAGAACTGACTAATCCCCTTGTTAGGGTTCCATATACCTTATTTGCATGATCCCACCCCCACAGAGGTGCCATTCACCTTATTTGCAATATTGGCAAGCTGTTTAATCCCCTTGGTCAGCCACAAACATGTTATTTGCATAGTCCCACCCAATCATTGGGTGGGAGTTATAAGACCACAGCTGAAAAGGCCACATAAACATGATCCTCTGCACTGTAAATCAGTTTTAATTCTCCTTGTACTTTCAGAATTCACTTTAGATCATTGTAATTGTAAATTTTTTCTCTGTCTCTTTAAAAAATACATAAACCAACGATGTTTCCTCAAGGACCTGGGAAACATATCTTTTCAAATGGAATCAACAAGAACAATCACACCCATTCCTAGTTTTCAGGTATCCTTCTATGGTGGTTAAGTTTGTGTGTCAACTTGGCTGGGCCTGGTTGAGTGGCTGGGCAGCTGAATGTGGTTATTCCCCCGGTGAGATTGGTAATTAACTCCATGGTGGAATCTACTGTGAGCAGCTGAGCAGCTGCCTTAGGGATGTGGTCTGCTTCCTGTGTATAAGGAGAAGCTTTGAGAATGGTCTCTAGCCTGTGAAATGCTTGGACCCTGCATGTAGCTGTGTCATTGCTCAGCAGCCTGCCATGCTCTGCCGACCTTGGGACTTTCAATGGACTTGAGATAATGGCCTGCCATGTGGTTTGGTAACATCGGGACTGTGCCTTTTTACTTGTCAACCTTGGGCCTGTCAGTCTCAGCAGCCAGCAGTTGTCTGAGTGAAGAAAAGCCTCTAGCTCCAGTGGGCCGGGAGCAGGAGGCGGAACTGAGGACCAAGGTTGGGAGACTTTCACCCAGCCCCTAGAGCCTGGCACTTTGAATTGGGACTTAAAAGGCTCCAAACTGGAAGAGAATAAACTCCTCTTTCTTCAAGTTATCTCATTTGTGGTACATACTTGTCAGAGCGCTATTAAGCAACCAAAACATCTGCCATAAAAATAATAGAAAAGCAGCAATTTTACCTACGTAAATGTAATGGATTGTGTCCACTCAGCTGTATAAAGGTCAGGGTCCTGTCTTTGCAATCTCCAGGGCAGATGGCGATGTAACTTTCTGGTTCAAAGGTTATTCAAGAATAAAACTATTCTTTCTCTTCTGTTTTTGTGAAGAGGTTTTATGGGTAGAGGGCAATGCTACCCTCATGTCCCTTTTGCACTAGATGTCTCAGGAACTTGAGATAACCATGAGCACAACAGCCTCATTTGCCAGAAACTGCTTGTAAAAACAAACAACTAAAGTTCTCTGGGAAACTTTAGATAAGGTTGCCTCCAAGACTTTTCCAAAACAAGTCTCTGTATTACATTCTTTTTGTGAAGAAATATTTCTTGGCCCCACTTTATACAAAAGACAGCTGTGTCAAGATTTCCATCCTTAGAGTGTGTTTATTTCACATCCTGGCTTGACCATGAAGATAAAGGACTTTCCGTGATTAAATATACAATGACAGGAACCCGTGGGAGGTCAGAGTTGACTGTTGAATACAGCTAAACATGAAGTCCCAGGCAGGCAAGTAAAACGGCTAGTTTAATTCAGCAGGAACCAAGTTTATCTTAATCATTTAGTTTTGGTCAAAAAGGCCTCATGAACTTTTATAAAATAAACTATCACAAGCCTGAAGTAACACTTTATTCAACCGAGGCTGTACATTTCAAACAACGTTCTGTAAGGGAATTCTCTCCCAATCTCTTCAACCTCAACCACTGTGTATCTTTGAGATCAGTGTTGTGCTAAGGGTCACAAAACTGGTTTTGAGTCACTCTCCTTGCCAAATCCTGCCTTCTCCAAGTGCCCTGCTTTGGATAGCGAAAAAACTTGCCACCTATTGTTCTCAGTGTGTCCGCTACAACTGAGAAAGAATGCCATCTGAACGTCGCATTCCACAATCATGAGGAAAAGAAAAGTTTTATTGTTAAAAAAAAAAAGCAAATGAAAACCATCTAATCTGATGTCAGAATTTCATCTCCCGTGCAATTCTAAACTCCCCGTTTCCAGCTGCGATCTGACTAGGCTCCGAAACTTAGAGCTGGGAAGGAGTGAGCTGCTCTTTTCTTCCTTTTACCTCTGTTTTCTTGATGTCCTCCCCATGTGGCTGCATATGGTACCTTCAGGGTCAACTGGGAGGAGCCAAGAGAGACAAAGGCAAAAAGCTATTTAACAAGTCAATCCATAACACGATCCTTTTTTCTCCTAAGATGTTCTTGTCACTTTTCCAGAGAATCTCTACCATGCACCATTCTGACCCCTCAAGATGCCTCCAATTCCCACCTTAGGGGGACCTACTTCCAGCCTCTCTCAGGTAGGCTTATTTTACCCAGAAAACACCCTTTAGGCAAGGTTCTTTCAAGACAATCCACATCCCTCCAAGGTACACTCCTGCTCTTCTATTGTTGCCATTTGCTTGATATATCTTTTTCCAACTTTGATTTTTAGTCTATTTTTTGTGTTTGTCTCTAAGGTGTGTCTCTTGTAGGCAGCATATTGATGGGTTCTGTCGTCTTATCCAATCTGCAACTCTCCATCTCTTGAGTGGTGCATTTAATCCATTAACATTCAGTGTAATTATCGACAAGTATGAATTGGTTGCTGTCATTTTG
>NW_006921714.1:6492568-6494879 GCF_000298275.1 Orycteropus afer afer | reverse complement strand
AGAATAATGAAGAAAAAAATGGGAAAACCCCAAAAAGAAAAACAAGGAACAGGGTTAACCACTAGAAAGAAAAAAAAATTGCAACCAGGAACCAGGAAAAGAAAAAAAGCTAAAAACTAGAACCTGTGAAGGGAAGACTAAAGAATGATAATAAAAAGGACAAAAGTAATTTCTAGTCATCCACATCCGGAATGTCCTTGCGGTTCCCGGCAAGTGGAGCCTGTTTGTAAGTCCCTGGAATCTGGGAGAATGCTGTTGCTTTAAATATCCAAAATGGTCAAACCACTTGTAAACATTCAAAATGGCTGCACCCTCGGGACAGGCAGAAATCCTCAGCTCAGCCCGCCTTTCTCTCTGCTGCTTCCCCTTTTATTCCCCAGCCACCAGAGCAGACCCCCGTGCAGTCCCTGGCTAGCAGGGTCGATTTTCAGGTTAATTCTTAGGTCCTACCACCACTCGGCAATATCCAAGCTGGCTGTGCCATCAGAATTGCTGCCAGATCGCAGCTCCATATGTCTCCTTTCTTTGGTGTTTTCATACAAATTCTCCTGCTAGTTGGAGTTTAGTCCACTTTTATATCCTTCCCTTCAAGGCTCTGGGGTCCAGGATTATCTTCTGTATCTGTGTTAATTGGTTCCCCTTTTCTTTGTTGAAGAGGGTCTGTGCAGTCTTTCTGCCTATTCCGCCATCTTACCGGAACTCCTACAGCTGATTTCTTGACAGTTGCTTCTGTAGGTGTTGATTGTGGATCCAAGTAAAATGAAAACTTAGACATCTACAATCTTTTCTCCATTTATCATGATGTTGCTTATTGGTCCAGTTGTGAGGACTTCTGTTTTATGTTGAAGTGTAATCTCTGCTGAAAACTGTGTTCTTTGATCTTCTTCATCAGTAAGTGCTTCAAGTCATCTTCACTTTCAGCAACCAAGGTTGTGTCATCTGCATATTGCAGGTTGTTAATGCTTTTTCAAAATGCAAAAGTTGGAAACAAAGAAGAATCACCAGTATTTGGAAAATTTGGCCTCGGAGACAGAAATAATGCTGGAGAGCACATGATAGAATTCTGTAAGACCAACAAATACCTTTTTTCAACAACACAACTGGCGGCTATCCACATGGATTTTGCCAGATGGAATGCACAGGAATCAGACTGACTACATCTGTGGCAAGAGGTGATGGAGAAGCTCAATATCTTCAGCCAAAACAAGGCCAGGAGCTGATTGTGGAACTGACTATCAATTGCTCATTTGCAAGTTCAAGTTCAAGTTGAAGACAATTAAAACAAGTCCATGAGGGTCAAAATATGACCTTGATTATATCCCTCTTGAAGTTGGAGACCATTTAAAGAATAGATTTGATGCACTGAACACCAATGACTGAAAACCAGAGGAACTGTGGGATGACTTCAAGAACATCATCCATGGAGAAAGCAAGAGGTCATTAAAAAGACAGAAAAGGAAGAAAAGACTAAAATGAAGACTCTGAAACTTGCCCTTGAACAGGGAGTAGCTAAAGCAAATGTAAGAAATGACAAAATAAAAGAGCTAAACAGAAGATTTCAAAGAGCAGATTGACAAGACAAAGTCAATTATTATAATGAAATGTGCAAAGACATGGAGTTGGAAGGCCAAAAGGGAAAAATATACTTGGCATTTCTCAAGCTGAAAGAACTGAAGAAAAAATTTAAGCCTCAAGTTGCAATATTGAAAGATTCTATGGGCAATATATTGAATGATGCAGGAAACATCAAAAGAAGATGGAAGGAATACACAGAGTCACTGTACCAAAAGGAATTGGTGGATGTTCATCCATTTTGGGAGGTGGCATATGATCAAGAATCAATGGTACTGAAGGAAGACATCAAAGCTGCACTGAGGGAAGTGGCAAAAAACAAGGGTCCAGGAATTGACAGGATACTCATTGAGATGTTTCAACAAATGGATGCTGCAGTAGAGGCACTCATTTGGCTATGCCAAGAGACTTGGAAGACAACTACCTGGCCAACTGACTGGAAAAGATTAATATTTGTACCCATTCCAAAGAAAGGTGATCCCACAGAATGTGGAAATTATCAAACAATATTCTTAATATCACACTGCAAAAACGGCAAGGAGGCCACATGTTCTGACCTCCTAGAACCCCATAAGAGGAAGACAGGATTACTGGCAGTAACCCCAGGCCTATTCCTAAAAGGCCAGACATGCTGCCTCCCTCCAGCCCTTTCTCCAACCGTTCCTCCCAAAGCACCCACCACCTCTCTCCTGGGTTCAATAATTCACTGCAGTGGCCACACAGAACTCACAGATTATGG
>NW_006921714.1:6483351-6491842 GCF_000298275.1 Orycteropus afer afer | reverse complement strand
ACATAAACCAGGAGGCTGTCATTCAAACAGAACAAGGGGACACTGCATGGTTTTAAATCAAGAAGGGAGTGTGCCAGGGTTGTATCCTTTCACCATACTTATTCAATCTGTATGCTGAACAAATAATCCGAGAAGCTGGACTATATGAAGAAGAATGTGGCATCAGGATTGCAGGAAGACAGATTAACAACCTACATTATGCAGAAAACACAACTTTGCTCACTGAAAGTTAGGATGACTTAAAACACTTACTGATGAAGATTGAAGACTTCAGTCTGCAGTATGGATTATACCTCAATATAAAGAACAAAAATCCTCAAAACAGGACCAATAAGCAGCATCATGATAAACGGAGAAAAGACTGAAGTTGTCGAAGACTTTGTATTACTTGGTTCTACAATCAACACCAATGGAAGCAGCAGTCTAGATATCGGACGTTGTATAGCATTGGGCAAATCTGCTGCCAAGGACCCCTTTCAAGTGCTGAAGAGCAAAGATGTTTCCTTGAAGACTAAGGTGTGCTTGACACCAGCCACAGTTTTTTTTTTTTTAGTCGTCTCCTATGCATGTGAGAGCTGGACAATGAAAAAGGAAGACCGAAGAAGAGTCCATGCTTTTGAGTTGTGGTGTTATTGAAGAATGCTGAAAGTACCATGGACTGCTAAAAGAACTAACAAGTCTGTCCTTGTTAGTTAGAAGTGCAGCCAGAATGTTCCTTGGAAGCGAGAATGGCCAGACTTTGTCTCACCTACTTTGGTCATGTTGTCAGAAGGGACCATTCCCTACAGAAGGACATCATGCTTGGCAAAGTGGAGGGACAATGAGAAAGGGGAAGGCCCTCAATGAGATGGATTGACACAGTGGCTGCAATGATGGGCCCAGGTATAGCAGGGATCGTGGGGATGGCAAAGGACCAGGCAGTGTTTCATTCTGCTGTACATGAGGTCGCTATGAGTCGGAGACAACTCGACGGCACCTAACAACAATGGTTCTTCCTCCCATCCTTATGTCCCATTCTTCTTCACATAGTCCAGGTTCTCAGATTATTTGCTTCGCATACAGATTGAGTAAGTTTGGTGAAAGGACACAACTCTGACACGTACCTTTCCTGATTTTAAACCATGCAGTAGCCCCTTGTTCTTCAGGCTTGTCCTAAGATAGCCATAGATTAACAGATGTTAAACTTATGCAAACTTTATGTTTAAGATAACGTTCTTAAGGGATCTTATCACTTCTTCTTCCTGTTGAAGCATAATTTTGTAAACGTCAACTAATCAGAATTTTTCTTTGTAAATTCCAGAATTGTCTGTATTCAAACCCTGTGATAAATTCCTTTCGCCAGAGTCCTTAGTTCATTTCACGGACTCTGCGTTTTCCCTGATTCGAGTCACTCTTGCCTTTCTTCAACAAAACTCATCACTGTGATTTTTAACAGAGACTCCTGTTTGTTCTTGGACACACTAAAACTACCCCAAAAATACAAGAGCGCTTGTGTTCCCATGTGTGAGCCGATGCAGAGCCTTTTCGGTCGGTGTACACGGAACTCCACCTATGCCCTAAGCCTAGGAAAGGCAAAAACAAAACAAACAAAAAAACCCTCACTGCCATCTAGTAGATTTTGACTTATCGCAACTCCCATTGGGTTTCCAAAGCTGTAAATCTTTATAGAAGCAGACTGCTTTATCTTCCTTCAAGCCAAGCAGCTAATGAGTTTGAACCAGTGGCCTTCTGGTTAGCAGCCTTATCCACTACACCACCAGAGCTCCCTAAACCAAAAACCAAAATCACTGCCATCCAGTCAATTCTGACTGATAGGGACCTCCGGTTAGGTTTCACCAGGCGGTTAATATTCACATTAAAGAGAGTGCCTCATCTTTCTTCCACAGAGTAGCTGGTAGACTCAGAATCTCCAACCTCCTAGTTGGCAGTGTAGATGCCTTCCACCAGCGCTCCTTCCTTTAGGAAAGGCAAATCCTTTAGGAAAGGCAAATCAGGCAAAAACCACTACCACACTCCAGCTCTCCTGGCGAGCATAGAAACAGCCCGACACCCCGTGCAGCAACGAATCAGGTCGCGGCGTTTAGAATGGCGGCGGGACTTCCTCTTGCAGTGCCCTTGCGTACGTGCGTGGAAGCCCCGCCCCGGAACTGCAGTCGGCGCTACCGCTGAGGGGAAGCTGGTTCGTACGCGAGACGTCGACTGCGGCTCCACCTTGTGAATACGGCGCTGGACAGGACTGGGGCTTACGGTAGCGAGGATTTGGGGGTGGGCTCCGGGTTTTCCATCACAGGTCTTTCCGGGCCGCAGGGTTCCCCGCATTTAGCGAGGCAGCCGCTGGTCCAGGCCGGTCAGCCAAGCTGCTTGCCGTCCCCGCCCCCAGGGCCCTCCTAGCCAACCTGGGCTTCTCCGCATCGTGCGCTCTTGGGTGCCTGAGAGCAGGCGAGAGTTCTAGGTTCGGAGCTGGACGCATCCTGGCGCCGCGAGGAGGGACCCCTGATGCTATGCAGGACGCACTCGGCGTCTTACCCCCCATTTGAGTGACATTCCCCACTTCTCCCCGTTGAACCCCTGTTGTGCGTGAAGATAACGTAGTGTGTGTGAGGGGCAGACCTTCCCGTGCGTGCGTGCGTGCGTGCTTGCTTCCCGCTTGTTAGGCGCTAGGCTAAGGGTTTTGACGTGGCTTTTTGTGTTCTCCAACAAGACGGTCTCAACATCCCGCTTGCCAGACGAGCAGACAGGCTCACCGAGATTAACGCATCCCCCGCGGGCGCAGACCTGACGAGTGGTGGACTCAGTTGACCTTTCCCACGGGTCTGCTGTCTGTCTTGGCCTTTCTGAAAAAGGAGAGCCTGGATTGAGCTCTGACCAAACGACCTTTGCTTAAATGGTGTTTAAATCACTTCAAACGTACTGGAAGTCTGGATGAGTTTAAAGTCTTATGCCAGAGGCTAGAATGGGCCTCTGTTGGCTTGAGGGGGAGGCTTGAGAAGGAAGGAACCCCCTTGAACTTTCAGTAAAGTTTACTCCTTTACGTCATCCCACCCCCTAAAAATCTCCAGATTTGTATTCTTCAAAAGCGCTAGTACGTGCCACGTTTTGGTGCTGTTTCATTTACTTGCATAAAACGTTTTGCGGCTTAGATACTACGGCCCCTCCCCTTTTAAAGATGAGAACACTGAGGTTCCGAGAGAACCAAGCAGCACTGTCCAAGATCCCAGACAGTGGATGGATCTGGAATCTAAGCCACGTTTAGCTTATGTGTCTGCTCCACCTCCCATGTCTCCGCTGTTCCAGGCCAAGCTGTCTTTTCTGTGGGTGTATTCTTTTTAAAATATTTTATCGTGTTTTAGATGAAAGCTTATACAGCACATTAAGTTGCCATTTAACTATTTTTATACAAATTATTCTGTGACATTGGTTACAGTTTTCACAGTGTGTTAGCATTCTCAGGATTTTCCTTGTGTTTCCAATAATCTAGCTTCCCTGTACCTCCTTGCCTTCTCATCTTTGCTTTTGGGTAAATGTTGATGGTTTGGTCTCGTTCAGTTGATTGTTTAAGGGAGCACATTACTCACAGGTGATGAGCCATTCTGTTATTTGGCTGAAAGGTGACCTCCAGGAATTACTTCAGTTCTAAGCTTAAAGGGTGTCTTAGGGCGATAGTCTCGGGGGTACCTCTAGTTTCTGTCAGTCTGATAGGTGTGGCCTTTTTTCAGGAATGTGAATTTTGTTTTACGTTTTTCTCCCATTCTTTCTGTTCTGTCCCTGGTCAGAATAGTTGATAGGGGTAGCTGGGCACCATCTAGTTCTGGGCTCAAGCTAAAAGAGGCCATGATCGTATGGACTGTTTGCCCTGTGGGCTAGTTTCTGGTTTGTGTCTTTGGTTTCCTTCATTCTCATTTGCTCCAAACAGTAGAGACTGATAGTTGTATCTTAGATGGTCGCTTGCAAGCTTTTAAGACCCCAGAAGCTACTCACCAAGCTGGAGTCTAGAACATTATCTTTATGAACTGTTTTATACCAGTTGACTGAGTTGTCCCATGAAACTATGGTCCTGAGCCTTCAAACCTGGTAAACCAACCCTGCGAAGTATTTGGATATGTCTAGGGAGTCTCCATAACTGTGTTCCCTATGTGCTTCAATATATATATGAATATATGCAGTACATGGAAATGTGTATACACATACCTGTGGATATACCTATACATGCATGTGCATGTACTCAACACGTGCCTTCCCATACATGTATATGTATATATCTGTGGTTATATTTCTTACCCTCTGGTTTTCTCTAGTAGGGAGTATCAATGTTACAGCCATCTTATGTCCTCAGTTGTGTCATATGTTACTTCAGAACCATGTACTTTTTAGTTGCCAACATAAGAATATTCCTCTTATTTTCAGCAACCATGAAGTTGAAGGAGACAGAATCAAGGCCAAAGCCATCAACCTATGGCAAATTTCAGACAAAGGGAATCAAAGTTATGGGGAAGTGGAAGCAGGTGAAGATTGACCCAAACATGTTTGCAGATGGACAGATGGATGACTTAGTGTGCTTTGAGGAACTGACCGATTACCAATTGGTCTCTCCTGCCAAGAATCCCTCTAGCCTCTTCTCAAAGGAACAGCCCAGGAAGAGAAAAGCACAGACTGTTTTAGAAGGAGAGGAGGAAGGAGAGGCCAGCTCCCCAAAGAAAAAGATCACGTTGGAGGAGAGTAAAGATGTGGAAACTGAAGGTAGCAGTACCCAGAAAGAGTTTGAGGTCAAAGATGCTGAGCTAGGGCTTCAGAAAGATGGCTCCGTGTGTCCTGTGCCTGAGACAGGGGAGACGGCATCAGGAAGCCAGGCCCACACTGGGCCAAAAAAGAAGAAAAAGAAAGGGAAACAAAAATTGAAGCCTTCCCAGGGCACTACTCCAAAGGCGCCCAAAAAGGCAAAGACCTGGATGCCCGAAATGCGTGACCAGAAGGCTGACGTGTCAGCTTGGAAGGACCTGTTTGTGCCCAAGCCGGTACTCCGAGCACTCAGCTTTCTAGGCTTTTCTGCACCCACACCAGTCCAAGCCCTGACCTTGGCGCCTGCCATCCGTGACAAACTGGACATCCTTGGAGCTGCTGAGACAGGTAAGTGCTTCCCTGTGTATTCAGGGCAGGATTGCACCCGTAACTACTAACAGGCTAGATGACCAGGAGAAAGGGAAATGTTGGGGCAACATAACCACAAAGGCAGTGTTAAATGAAAGTGTTTAGAATCCACTACTTTGTTTCATTCTGCTGTACATAGAGGGTCGCTGTGAGTCGGAGACAACTCAACACCACCTAACAACAACAATAACAACAACTTTCTGATTGGTACCAAAGGCAGGTCCCTTGCTCTTTCTCTGAGACTACAAATCCTATTGTAAAATGGAGATAACAGTAGGACCTACTTCTTGAGTGGCTGTGAAGGTTAAATGCTAAATCCGTCCTCAATGTGTTGTACTCCCTGCGGTCAAGTCGATTGCGAATCAGAGATCCCTCCTTGGGTTTCCGTGGCAGTATCTCTACGGAAGTAGATTGCCCAGTCTTCCGAGGAGTGGCTGGTGGTCTTGAACTGCCAGTCTTCTGGTTAGCAGTCAGATGCCTTAGGCATTACTCCACCAGAGCTCCCAGTATGTCTTAAGTGATCTGCAAATGGAAGTTTTTCCTTTTCTTGAGTCTTTTCTGAATAGCCCCAAGAAGGAAGTTATGGCTAAGATCAGCCCTCTGGAGAGGTAGATCTTTGTCAGTATCAGGAAGAACTGTCTCATTCTTAACGGTTACCCAAAGATGAAAAGGGCTGTTTTGGAAGTTGGTCAGTTGGAAGTATTTGAGTGTAGTAGAGAACCAATGGGTGGGTTTTGTAGGCAAACAGTCATGAGATAGATGGCTGTTAGGATTAGGCAGTTTTTTTTAAGGTCCTTTCATTCCCTGTGCTAGCTAAGACTTCATGGAGAAATGGCAAATTACCTGACTGGGTAGACAAGGCTACTTTTGGTGTGGAGCTTGTACTGCCTGATGATAATGACCATCATTATCCAGTAGAATCATATATAATATGAAAAACCACATACCAAACCAAACCTTCCGCTGTCAAGTGGATTCTAACTCCTGGCGGCCCCCATTGGGTTTCTCAGGTGGTAAATCTTTACAGAAGTAGATTGCCCAGTCTTGCTTCCGCGGAGTGGCTGGTGGGTTTGAACCACCAACCTTCTGGTTAGCCTTAGGCACTGTGCTACCAGAGCTCCTTATGAAAAACCGTATTTGTAATTTTAAACTTCATAGGAGCCACATCAGAAAAAAGTGTAAACAAATAGTTGAAAAATAATTTTTTCAACCTTTCTCTTTACCCAAGTTAATACGTGTCTACTCTCTAGTTAGTAATTTACCCTCCCTCCCTCACCAACCATGGTATCCAAAGAATCTTTCTTTCTTTCTTTCCTTTTTTTTTTGGTGGAATTCTTTTCTTGACTTTTTACAATTATAGTTTCATACAGTATTTGTCAATATTTGTCCGGAGCTCTGGTAGCATAGTACAAGCTCTGGTGGCATAGTGCCTAAGGCACTTGACTGCTAACCAGAAGGCTGGTGGTTCAAACCCACCAGCTACTCCTCGGAAGGAAGGTTGGGCAATCTATTTCCGTAGTGATGCTGCCTTGGAAACTCAAGGAGTGTTTGCTGTGAGTCACGTCAGACTCTATGGCACATGACAACGACAACATTTGTCCTTTTGTGATTGCCTAACTTCAGTCAGCATAATGGGCTCTAAGTTCATCCATGTTATGAGATGTTTCACAGATTCATCATTGTTTTCAACATTGTATGTATGTGTCATAGTTTGTTGATCCATTCCTCTGTTGATGGGCATTTAGATTATTTCCAACTTTTTGCTGTTGTGAATAGTGCTGCAGTGAACATGGATATGCATATATATGTTTGTGTCATGGTTCTTTCTTTAGGATATAGACCTTGTAGTGGGATTGCTAGATCATATAGTATTTGTAGGTGAAAAATAATTGTAATAATGTAGGTATGTAATCAATTACATAAAAATATTATTTCAATATGTAAAAAATGTAAAATTTTTTAGATATTTTGCATTCTTATTTTCAGTGTTTTAAAATGTGATGTGTGTTTTAAACTTACAGCACATCTCAGTTTAGATTAAACACATTTCAAGTGCTCAATAGCCACACTTGGCTACCAGCTACTGTATTGTATGGTGTTGAATTAGACCATGTGAACACTTTGTGCCTTGAGCTTCTGGAAGGGTGATCAGAAATCTTAGGGTGGGATCATGTATGAGAGTCACATAATGGAGGAGTAAGGACACCCCAGGAGAAGGGAATGGAGATAATAATAATTTAAGACATTTACTGAGCACATGAAATGTGTCATGCACTGCCTTAGTACTTCATATTGATGAGCTCAGTCTTCATAGCCACCCTTAGTAACAACCAATTGCTGTCCAGTCAACTCCAAGTTAGGGTTAGGAGGTACTATTATTGTTCCAGTCTTAAAGATGATGAAACTTGGCCTTACAGAGAATGGACAACTTCCCTGAAATTATACAGCTAAAATTGTTAGTGGCTGGATTCTAGGCCGGGTCTGTAGGCTCGTAGGCATCCTGCTGCACTGTTTCGGTATGTGCACAGGCCTGGAAGTAGGTCTCTGGAAGCAGAAGCAGTGTCTGTGTGAGCCACTGCGGCTGGAGTCTGGCATTTGTATTCATACTGCAGCTCCTGTCTGGCCTGTCCCCATGGAATACTGTGAATCTTCAGGTCTCAGTTTCAAAAAAATTGGGACAGGCCATGCATTTGAGGCTGCGGACAGATTGCCATCCACAAAGATAATGAATATATTCATTATCCCCTAAAGACTCCTTGGTAGTCCTCTCTTTCCTGTGCCACCCCTCCTTGCCCATCCCAGGCAACCACTGATAGGCAGTCTGTCACTGTAGATTAGTTTGTGTTTTCTAGAATTTTATATAAAATTGAATCATACAGTATATACTTATGCAGGGGCTGGGTAGGTGGGTCTGGCTCTTTAATTCCACATGCTTTGAGATTCAACCATGTTATCCTAAGTAGCAATATTTGGTTCCTTTTTTATTGATGAGTAGTATTCCATTGTATAGATGTGTCACATTTTGTTTGTGTATTTGTTTATCCACTCATCTGTTGGTGGACATTTATGTTCTTTCTAGTTTTGGGCTGTTGAAATTAAAGCTGTTACAGATGTTGGTGTGTGAGTCTATGTATGGACATGTACTGTGATTTCTGTTGGTTAAATACCTAGATATGGAATGGCTGGGCCATATGATAAGTGTATGTTTAACTTTTTAAGGAGTTTTCCAAAGTGATTGGTATCATAATTAACCAAGAGAGTTAGAGTTGGTTGGTATTTTTTCCAACGCTTGGAGTGACCAGTCTTAATTTTATTTTAGGCTTTTTAAATTTTTTTTTTTTTTTTT
>NW_006921714.1:6468599-6481956 GCF_000298275.1 Orycteropus afer afer | reverse complement strand
CTTTTGTGACTGACTTATTTCACTCAGCATAATGTCCTCCAAGTTCATCCACGTTATGCGGTGTTTTGCAGATTCTACATTATTCTTTAGTGTTAGGCTTTTTAAATTTTAATGTTATTTCCTTAAGGTTTTAATTTGTATTGGTTGGGCAATCCTACTTCCGTAGTGATACTGCCTTGGAAACCCAAGGAGGGGTCGCTATGAGTTGGGGCCGACTCGACGGCAAACAACAACAATGACTAATCAAGGTCCCAGAGTGGTACAAATGGTTTGCTATTGACCACTAATGGAAAGATAGGTGGTTTGAACCCACACAGCAGCACCATGGAAGAAAGGCCTGGCAGTCTGCTTCTGTAGAGATGACTGCTAGGAAAGCCCTGTGCGGCTCAACTTAGTAGCTCACAGGGTGGCCATGAGTCAGAATTAACCTGACGGTAGTGGGTTTGGTTTTTGGTTTTGGTGACTAATGATACTGTGCATCTTTTCACCAGCTTATTTATCATTCATATTATCTTGTTTGGTCAAGTGTCTGTTCATTTCTTTTGCCCATTTGTAATTGGGTTGTTTTCTTGTTACTGGTTTTGAGTTATTAGTTATTCTGCATGTTGTTGTCAATTGACGGCAAGTTGATTCCAACTCATGGTGACCCCATGTGTGTCACAGTCGTACTGCCCCGCGGGGTTTTCAAGGCTGTGACCTTTCAGCAGATCCCAGACTCACCTTCTCAGGTGCCTCTGCATAGGTTTGTGCCACCTGTGACTCCAGCTGCTTTATCAGTAAGTGATTCACAGCTTTTTCCTCCACGTCTGTGACTTGTCTTTTAATTTTCCTAATAATCTTTCATAGAGACTGTTCCTTATTTTGATGAAGTTGAAATTACCAGTGTTTCTTCTGTGGGTTTTGCTTTCAGTGTCTTATCTAACAACACTTTAACCTAGAGTTGTAAAGATTTTTTTCCTAGTCCCCCCCCCCGCCCCCGTAGTTTTAGGTTCTGTTTGATCCTTGATGAGTTTTTTGTCAGTGGTGAAAAGTAGATTGAAGGTTTTTTTTTTTCCTTTTGCATGTGGATATTTCTTCATTATTCTAGCACCGTTTTGTTGAGAAAGCATCCTTTCTCTGCTGAATTGCCATGACATCTTTATTAAAAAAAATCAGTAGCTATATATGTGTGAGCGTATTTGTGTAATCTCTGGTCTTTTGATCTACTTGTCTGTCCTTACACCAGTACTCCACTCTCTTGATTATAGTGTCGTAATTTTCAGTGTGCAGGTTTTGCACATCTTTTTGTTAGATTTATCTAAAATATTTAGTATTTTGGGAGCTCTGGTAGCATAGTGCTTAAGGCACTTGACTGCTAACCAGGAGGCTGGCGGTTCAAACCCACCAGCCACTCCTCGGAAGGAAGGTTGGGCAATCTACTTCCGTAGTGATATTGCCTCGGAAACCCAAGGAGGGGTCACTATGAGTCGGGGCCAACTCGACGGCATGTAACAGCAACATAACAATTTCATATTTTTGATGCTGTTGTACATGGTAATTTAAAATTTTCTATTTTTGATTGTTCCTAGTAAATAGAAATATGAGGGATTTTTATATATTGATCTTGCATCCTGCAGCTAACTTAGTTCTATAGTTTTTTGAATATTTTTGTCAGAGTAAAACGGGCTGCTTTGTGGAAACAAATGAAAGAGTTTTATTGAGGACAAAAATACATTCTGGACTGGGAAACATAGGGTACAAAATGAAAGTACCAAGTGTTCGAGCATCCCGAGGGAGAGGTGAGCTTTTCATGTAGGAGAGTGGGGAAGGGATTATGTGACCACAGTCATTTTTGGAGTTGAGGTGTAGCTAGAAGGATGGCACTCTTGTCATGCAGTGGTTAAGGCATTCGGCTGCTAACTAACAGCTCAGCAGTTCAGCCTACCAGCTGCTCCGTAGGAGAAAGACGAGGCAGTCTGCTTCCGTAAAGATTTACAGCCTTGGAAACCTTATGTTGCAGTTCTGTTCTGTCCTGTAGGGCTGCTGAGTTGAAATCAACTTGATGGCAATGGGCTTAGTTTGGTTTTTGGTTTATAGGCATAAAACAACAGTGAGTGAAAATTCTACAAGGTTAGCTTATTGATTTTCTTGGAGCCAACCTAGCAAACAATTTTCTGGAATAACTACATACACATCCTTTCTGGGACCTGATGCACATTCTGCCATGACCATCTCAACAAACATTTTCCTGACGAAAACTTCTTCACGAATCTTCTATTGTATGCTGAGGTTGGTTGGAGTTCTGTAAGTAGAAGTTAAAGGTCATTAAGGCACTAACTCACAGGCTTTATTCTTAGGAAGGCAGAAAGGACAACTTTGGACAAGTACAATCCAATAATGGAGTTTTGATTTAGACCTGGGATTGTTGTTGTTATGTGCCGTCGAGTCGGCCCCAACTCATAGCGACCCCTCCTTGGGTTTCCGAGGCAGTATCACTACGGAAGTAGATCGCCCAACCTTCCTTCCAAGAAGTGGCTGGTGGGTTTGAACTGCCAGCCTTCTGGTTAGCAGTCAAGTGCCTTAGGCACTACGCTACCAGAGCTCCTTTTTCCCCATCTTCTTGCACTGGTTAAAACTTTGCGTACGATTTTGAATAGAAGTGGTGGAGTGGGTGTTGTTGCCTTGTTCTTCCTGATCTTTAGAGGGAAAACTTTCAGTCTCTCACCTTTAAGTATGATAGGTTTTTCATAAATGTTCTTTATTAGGTTGAGAAAGTTTTCTTGTATTTCCAGTTTGCTGAGAGTTTATTTTAATTTTTTAAAAATCAAAAATGGATGTTGGAGTTCTTTCAAATGTTTTTTCTGCATCTGCTGAGATAAGTGGTTTTTCTTCTTAGTTTGTTGATGTGGTTAGTTACATTTGCTTTTCAAATATGAAATTAAACATGCATACCTGGGCCACAGTATAGTGTTCTCTTTATATATTGTTGGGTACAGTGTGCTAAAATTTTGTTGAGGGTTTTTACATTTGTGTTCACGGGATATTGGTTTGTAGTTTTCCTGGGTCTTTGGTTTTGGAATCAGGTAATACCGGCCTCAGACTGACTCGGGAAGTATTTTCCCTTTTCTGGAAGAGCTTGTCTAGAGTTGCTGTTTCTTTTTCCGTAAATGTTTTAATTCAAATTCAGCTAGGCCTGCACTTTTCTTTGGAGGAAGGTTTAACTACAAATTAAATTTTTTTAGTATGTCAGAGATATTCAGGTTATTTATTTTTTCTTCAGTGCTCATTGTCTGCTTACAGTCCTCTCAGTTTGTTTCATTTATTTTGAAGCTCTGTTATTAGGTGCATAAACATTTAAGATTGTTTATATCATCTGGATGAATTGACTTCTTTTCATTATCAAAGGGTACTCCTTATCCCTGACAGTATTTTTTGTTCTGAAATCTAATTGGAATTATTAATGTAGCCTTTTTGGCTTTATTTTGATTAATATCAGCATCTAGTGTGTCTTTTTCCATACTCTTTTGACATATTTGTGTTTTTACATTTAAAGTGAGCTTCTTACAGGTAGTTTACAACTGGATTTTGCTGTTTACGCTTACATTTGACTGCTAACCAGAAGGCTGGTGGTTCAAACCCACCAGCCACTCCTCGGGAGGAAGGCTGGGCAATCTGTTTCCATAGTGATACCACCTGGGAAACCCAAGGAGGGGTCAATATGAGTCAGATCTGACTTGATGGCAGTGAGTTTGGTTTTTGTTTGTTTGTTTGTTTCTTAGAATCTCTGCTTTTTAATTGGGATGATTGTTGGTAATTATTGGGTTTAAATCTGTTATCTTGTTATTTGCTTTCTGTTTGTTCCATTTATTCTTTGTACCTGTTTCCCTTTCTCTGTCTTCTTTTGGATTGAGTTTTTTTCTTTTTTTTTTAGTGATACTATTATTTTCTCTCTTTTATCGTCTTACCAGCTATACGTCTTTGTTGTGTCCTTTCATTGGTTGCTTTGGGGTCCGTAGTATATGCCTCTTTCATTTGCCATAGTCTACTTTCATGTAATACTGTGCTGTGGTGGTTAGGTGCCATTGAGTTGATTTTGGCTTACAGCAATCAGTACAGCAGTAGAACTGCCCCATAGGGTTTCCTTGGATGGTTTCTATATGGAAGCAGACCACCAGGGCATTTTCCTGAGTCAGTGCTAGGTGAGTTCAGAACTCCAACCTTTCTGTTAATGCTTAACCAATTAGCAGCACCAGGCCTTCATGTTATACTGCTTCATGTAAAATATAAGCATCTTACAAGGATTTACTTTCATTTCTCTGCTCCTTGGCCTTTGTGCTTTTAATGTATATTTTTATGTGGGGTGGTGGTGGTGGTAGGTGCTGTAGAGTCATTTCTAACTCAGCAACCCCATGAGACAAAGTTAGAACTGCCCCCGAGGGTTTTCTTGGCCCAAGTCTTTACAGAAGCAGTCTGCCAGGTCTTTGTCTTATGGCGCCACTGGGTGGGTTTGAACCCATTTTTTCATTACCCCAAGCCCTTAACCGTTGCACCACCAGGGCTCCTTTTTATGTCTGTTGTGGTGGTGGTGGTATGTGCCGTCGAGTCGGACCCTACTCATAGCGACCCCTCCTTGAGTTGCCAAGGCAGTATCACTACAGAAGTAGATTTTTATGTCTGTTAGAAAGCCCAAAATGCATAAAAATTTCTCTTTTTTTGCTTCTTATTTTTAAAAGAAGATTAAATAATAAGAAAGTCTTTTATATTTACTCCTGTAGTTACCTATTTCATCCTATTACTTCTTGGAATTCTGATTAGAGATTGAATCGAATTCTGATTAAATTTGTTAAACTTTCTCACTCTTACATATCTTAACCTCATTTGCAGGTTTACTGTTTCTGTTTACATTTGGATAATTTCTTGATATTATGGTTCACTACTAGACTCGACGGCACATAACAATAACAACAACAACAACAACTAATTTTCTTTAGCCATTGTAATCTACTGATTAGTAAAACTGATTCATTTAATTTTTTCAGCTTTTTTATTTTTTTAAGACCTTCCGTTTTGTGGATTTTCAAATCCGTTTGGTCATTCTTTATTGGTTTCTGTCCCTGACAAATGTTTTCAAATTTGTTTTTGTGTTTTTAATTGTAAATGGCTAGTTTTTAATCATCAGTGGCTTTATGTTTTTAATTGTAGATGACTAGTTTGTATTCTAGATCTGATTATTCCAGTATCAGAAGTCTTTATGCATCTATTTTTGCTCTTTTTCTTTTCGTTCTTGCTTACCATACTGTTTCCTTGTGCAGTTATACCCATTTCATTGTCGGCATGGTTGGGAAGACCAGGTTGTTAAGTGAAAATTGGCATTAATGAGAAAATGGAGGATGACCACATAAGATCACAAACTGGAGGCGGCTTACAGCATTACACAAGTCTCAGATTGTGTCATCACTTAACTGCCAGACCACTGCGAACGTGGCTCTGCCAAGTTAACACAGACCCTTAACCATCACAGGCAGCGTTACTCTTGCCTCGCCCCTCAGCGTTTGTTACTGCCAAACGTACTTTATTAATGTGCAGAATAGTCGGATCGTGGATTTTTTATTATTGTCGTAAATGTAGAATGTCAGATAACAAGGTAGTTGATAATTAAGGAGTAGGTGTAGTTACTTTTTACTGAGGACTGCTCATATACTTCTCAAAATTATTTGTGAGAATTCTTTGAGGCTTATGACAAGGTTTCTCTGGAGAACGTTTATTTGCTTTCTGGGGAATTACTGCTTTGGAACTACCTTCAATTCTTAGTTTGAAGTGTTTGGTTTGGTTGGTGGTTTTGCCCACCTAGATGATGTGAATTTGGGCTCCATGTGTTTACATTCAAAAGCCAAAGTGAAAATTTCAAACAAAGTAGTGCTATTTTTAAATCTTCTGAAAATCTAAGGAAATTTCCTTTCACTCTCTTCTTCCTCATTGAAAAAAGAGTTTTATTCTCTCCTCCTGCCTTTCAAAGGTCCCAGAGCGCTGCGGAAGAAAGGCCTGGTGATCTGTTTCCATAAGGGTTATAACCAGGAAAACGAGGGAGCAGTTCTGCTCTGTAACCATGAATTGAAATAAATGATCACAATTGAGTGGCAATGTTGGGTTTAGCTTTTAATTTCCCAACTTTTGTGTGGTTTGTCAATATTCTCAACATAGTTCTATAAAGCAACAGATGAGTAATACATAATTACAACCTGAATTTTTCATTTCGTGTCTTGGAAAGATATTGTACAGATTCCCACCCCACCCCCAAATATGTTGTTACTCCTTAAGAACAAGAAAAACAGAAATACATGATAAACTTTCCTTTGTGGTTTCATTGCTTGGGAATTTGTCTTTAGCTCATCATTGGTGATCTCAGACCTCTATTCCAGTCTGTGAGGCTATACATGGGTTGGCCAGACTTTTTCCCCAGCCTCCTTATTACAGTTCCAGTGCTATAGGGGAATCTGTAGAGTGAAGGAGGTCTGGGTTAGCTTTTCAGGGTCTCTAATTCTGTGCAAAAGACAGAGCCTTTGGCAAAAGTATGTGCATCTGTTGATTCACTTTTTTTTCCCCCCAAACATCTAAGGAAGTGGAAAAACCCTTGCCTTTGCCATTCCGATGCTTCATGCAGTGCTGCAGTGGCAAAAGAGGAAGCCTACCCCAGCTGCTGGAGATAGTGGAGTGTCCCCTGGAGAGGCAGAGACTGGATCGCCAAGCAAGGCTGGAACAGAGTCTGGAACATTGCCTGAGGAGCCTGGAATCGAGAGTGAAGCAGTGTCCAGTGAGGCTGGAGTGCTACCCCGCAAGGCCAGAGCCAAGACCGGAGCTGCTGTCTCAGACCAGGTGCTGCTCTTCTGTGATAATGATGCTGGTGAAGGACCTTCTTCCCTGGTCAAGGAGAAGTTTGTGTCTGAACAGGATGAGGGTGAAGAGGAAAAGCTCAGTGAAGAGCAGACTGGACAGTTAAAACAAGAGTTGAGTGCTGGGCTGACCACCTGTAAAGAGCCTCCAAAGAGCCCTCTCCTGGGCCTGGTTCTGACCCCTACTCGAGAGCTGGCCATCCAGGTCAAACAGCACATCGATGCTGTGGCCAGGTTTACAGGTGAGATGTAGTTCTATTTGATACATGTTTGCTGAGAGCATCCTAGATGCTGGGGTAGCACAGATTAATGAACTGTGACTCCTGTCCTCTAGGGGACTCTTTCTCTGCTAGAGAATAAGTCCTAGAAAAGATTATTTGAGTGACTGTTTTCTCAGTTTTCCAAAGAAAGGTCACTAGTGCTGTTTTAGATGGATGGAACATTGATTTATTGTATATGTTGGATGCTTTGGGCAGGTGTTAGCAAATTGCCTGTTATTGTAAATAAAGTTTTACATTTGTTTATGTATTTTCTATGGCTGCTTTTGCACTACAAAATCTGAGTAGTTAGTAGTTCTAACAGAGACATCTGGCCTGCAAAGCCAAAAATGTTTGCTGTTTGTCCCTTTAAGAAAAATTTCGGAGTTCCTGCCTTGCAGCAAAGGAGCTCTGGTGGTGTAGTGTTTAAGGCATTTGACTGCTAACCAGAAGGTTGGTGGTTCAAACCCACTAGCCACTCCATGGAAGGAAGACTGCGTAATCTACTTTTGCAAAGATTTACCACCTTGGAAACCCAAAATGGGTTGCTGTGAGTCGAAATTGACTCGATGGCATTGAGTTTAAGGAGCTCTGGTGATGTGTAGTGCCTCAGGCATTTGACTGCTAACCAGAAGGTTGGCAGTTCAAACCCCAGCCTCTCTGCAGAAGGAAGAGTGGGCAATCTGCTTCCATAAAGATTGACTTGGAAACCTAATGGGGATTGCTGTGAGTTGGAATCTACTCGATGGCAGTGAGCCTTAGAGCATTACAACTTAATTCTCTCAGGGAATCTCTTTTGCAAGGTCTGCGTAGTGGGAATTTTGTTTTTATGAGAGAAACGGTTTATTGAGCTCTTAGCACGTGCAAGACACTTTACTGTGTGTCGGTGTTTTCCCTGTGTGATCCGACATGAAACTTCCCACACTGGACACCATGAGAGAGGAGAACAGAGCACAAAAGTAGGTTTGACTGATTCTGGTTCTGGGGAACGGGAGGGGCTTTCTGGGTGTGTCACAGAGCTCCAGTGGTGTGTCACAGCATCACCCCCAGCATTGTGGTGCACCACCGCTCAGTTTTTCCAGGGCATTGGAGGCAGTCATATGTGAGTTCAGCTCCAGACCTGTTCTGGTCAGAGGGCAGAAGTAAAAAGAAATGAAGTTGGGGAAGTAGGCAGGTTCGCCTAGAAGACTCGGTCAGCCCTCTGGGAGTGGCACCAGTCAGAGCCAGCTGGCTTTTCACCCACCTGGACAGGGCGCTGTGCTGGTGACTGCCTCTATCTGGGGCACTTGGGTCAGCCGTATAAGAAAATAAGCAGCAGAGAACTCGGTGGTACCTGGCTGCCATTGCAGGCCATTCTGACGGGGCCACAATAGATGGGCCCTGGTAGAATTGGAGAAAAATATGGAACAGAACTTCAAACTCCTGAACAAACAGACAAAAACCAGACCTTCTAGACTGGTTGGGACTGGAGAACTCCCTGAGACTACTGCCCTGAGATGTGCTTTAAACCTTGAACTGAGCTAATCCTGAGGTTATCTTGTAGCTGAACAACAACTTGGCCCCAAAATAACGAATATCATGCCAGTACTGTGCTCCTTTTTTAAAATCACCTATATGAGACTGTGGTAGTCAAATTTGTATGTCAACTTGGGTGGACCTAGTTGAGTGGCTGGGCAGCTGGTGGTAGTTATTCCCCATGATGAGACTGGCAGTCAACTCCGTGGTGGAATCTACCACAAGCAGCTGAGTAGCTGCCTTTGGGGTGTGCTCTGCTTCCTCTATATAAGGAGAAGCCTTGGGGATAGTCTCCAGTTTATGGCATGCTTGGACCCTGCATGTAGTCATGTCATTGTTCAGCAGCCTGCCATGCTCTGCTGACCTTGGGACTTCCAATGGACTTGAATCAATGGCCTGCCATGTGGTTTGGTAACATCGGAACTGTGCCGTTTTATTTGCTGACCTTGGGCTTGTTAGCCTCAGCAGCCAGTAGCTGCCTGAGTGAAGAGATGCCTCTAGCTTCGGTGGGCCAGGAGCAAGAGGCAAAGCTGAAGCCCAAGGTTGAGTGACTTTCACCCAGCCCCTAGAGCCTGGCACTTTGAACTCAGACTTCTAGCCTCCTGAATTGTAAGAGAATAAACTCCTGTTTGTTAAGGCCATCCCATTTGTGGTATATTCTTGTCATAGCGGCCGGCACTAGTCAGAACAGAGACCAAATGGTTAACAGTTACTTTAAAACAAAGATAAGAATATAAGGGGACAGGGAAACTAAATTAGTGGAAGCAGAACAACCAGAATGGAAACAAGAGCGTTCATGCATTGTGATGAATGTGACTAGTGTCAGTGAGAACAGTTTATGTAGAAACTGTTGAACGAGAACCTAAATTACTGTGTAAACCTTCACTGAAAGCACAATAAAATAGCATCGAAAAAAATAAAAGCAACAGCCAGACTAACATTGCCCTTTTTCTTTTGTTCCATAGGGATTAAAACTGCTATTTTGGTTGGTGGAATGTCTACACAAAAACAGCAAAGGATGCTGAACCGCCAGCCGGAGATTGTGATTGCTACTCCAGGCCGGCTGTGGGAGCTGGTTAAGGAAAAGCACCCTCATCTGAGTAACCTTCGGCAGCTCAGGTGAGAGGGCTGAAGTGGGCCTGAGGTGATGTAGTGTGTGTAGTGTGTGCAGCACCTTCTTGCTGTCACAGAGTATCATGGTGGGCTACCAGCAGACCTTGCCCTCCAGGAAACAAAGCATGCATGAGATGAGAGACATTAATTGAAGCCCTGGTGGGGTGTGTGGGGGCGTTCAGAAGCTGAGTGGGGTGGGTAGGAGCAGGGTGTGCTGTCAAAGTCTCCTCACTGCTGCTAAACTGATGATGTGGATGGGTCTGGATTTACAGGTGCCTGGTAGTGGATGAAGCTGACCGGATGGTTGAGAAAGGCCACTTTGCTGAGCTCTCCCAACTATTGGAGATGCTTAGTGACTCTCAGTACAACCCAAAGAGACAGACGCTTGTTTTTTCTGCCACACTGACGCTGGTACATCAAGCTCCTGCTCGAATCCTTCATAAGAAGCACACCAAGAAAATAGACAAAACTGCCAAACTTGACCTCCTCATGCAGAAAATTGGTATGAGGGGCAAGCCCAAGGTCATCGACCTCACAAGGAAAGAGGCTACAGTGGAGACGCTGACCGAGACCAAGATCCATTGTGAGACTGATGAGAAAGACCTATACTTGTACTACTTCCTGATGCAATATCCAGGTCGCACTTTAGTGTTTGCCAACAGCATTTCCTGCATCAAACGCCTCTCGGGGCTCCTCAAAGTCCTGGATATCATGCCACTGACCCTGCATGCCTGCATGCATCAGAAGCAGAGGCTCAGAAACCTGGAGCAGTTTGCCTACGTGAAAGAGTAAGTCAGGCTCCTAGCTACTGGGTCACGGGGACCAGGATGGTGGGGAGACAGTGGGAGGTTGCTTTTCAGCATGAGGGCCTGTTAGTAGAAGGTAGCCTTCTCTTGCACAGCATTAGACAGGTTCACTGTCATTTTGCATTTGGTTGCTGGTAATAGCAGCAGAAACTTTCATGATGAGTACTACCAACACCAGCTGCCATTGAGTTGACTGACACATGGTGACCTCTTGTGTCACAGTAGAACTGTACTCCATGGGGTTTTCAGTGGCTAATGTTTTGAAAGTCAGTCATCAGGTCTTTCTTCAGAGGTGCCTCTGGGTGGTCTTGAACCACCAACCTCTCAGTGAGCAGTCAAGTGTGTTAACTGTTTGCACAATAGTCCCTATTACTACTGAACAATTGAAACAAAGTCAAGCCTATTTTGGCACTTAAGCTACATCATCATGTTCAGTCACTTCCCACATCCTTGAGAAGAAGCAGAATAGGCTAATAGTTGATATCACAGATGCTGGGACTAGACTGCCTGAATTCAAATCCTGACTTTATCTCTTCCTAACTGGTCAGGTTACTTAACCTCTCTGTGCTTCATTTTTCTCATCTATAAAATTGGGGTAATAATAGAAGGTATCTTGATTATTTAATCCTCTTACGAGGATGAAATTGTGAATTCATGTATAGAAGTATTTTAGAACAATGCTTGGGACATAGTGTGTGGTCCATAAATATTAGCTTTGATAACTACTATTTTTACTGCTACCATTTATAATGGTTATTGTCATTGTTCTCATTTTAGAGATAAAGAAAGTGAGGTCTAGAGAAGCAAATCAGCTTGCCCAGGACTTTTCAGCGTGGAAGTGTGAACCTGGCCAGTCAGACTCTAGGACCCAGGGTCTCTGTCACCTCAGGGAGGAGGGTCCAGTGTCAAGATAAGGGCCTAGGAGTTAAGGCAGACTGTAAATTGGCCTTTGCTCACCGTATTTTGTCAGGTCATAGGGTGGTTTATTTGTGTGTATGTCATGCCATTGCTTTCTTGCCTGCATGGTTTCTGACCAGATATCAGAGCTTAGTCTTACTGGTTGCCCATGAATGAAAAGTAGATAACTTTTCATTTTTCCCATGCTGCCTTCAGGATTCTTTTTTTTTTTCCTCCTGTCATTGGTTTTAGTAAGTTTGATTATGCTATATCTCAGTGTTTTTCTTTTGGGGTCAATCCTGTTTGGGTTTTGTTGAACTTTTGAAATGCATATGTTCTTGTCTTTCATTGTATTAGGGAAGTTCTCATCCAACAGATCTTTGACCATATTCTCTGTGGTTTCACATGTCTTTTCCTGTTCTGGAATGCTGACCCCATGTAAGTTATTCCTCTTGATGGTGTCTGACATAAATCTTAGGTTTTCTTAATTTTTAAAAAAGACTTCTTCTGATTATTCCTTTAACAAAGTAGTATTGAAAGATTTGTCTTCAGTGTCACTAATTCCGTCTTCCATTGCATTGATTCTATTCCGTGCCCTTTAATGTGTTACCTGTTTCTGAAATCTTAGTATTAATATCCTGGATTTCTGTTTGCTATTTTTGTATGCTTTCTAATTTTTCATTTATTTTGTCAGTTCTTGTATTTTCCTAAATTCTTAAAGAGTTTTGTCTGTGTTTTCCTTGATTTTGTCAGTGTTTTCCTTGATCTGTCTCTCAATCCATCGTTGTTGTTGTTATGTACCGTTGAGTCGGACCCAACTCATAGCAACCCTTCCTTAGGTTTCCAAGGTGGTATCACTATGGAAGTAGATTGCCCAACCTTCCTTCCAAGGAGTGGCTGGTGGGTTTGAACTGCCAGCCTTCTGGTTAGCAGTCAAGTGCCTTCGGTACTATGCTACCAGAGCTCCCTCAATCCATTGAAAGTATCTAAATATAATTCTTTTGAATTCCTTGTCAGGTAGTTCCAATGCCATCTCTTCCTCAGGAAGGTTTTCTGGCTCTGTATTCTGGTCCCTTGGTTGTATTCTTTTTTATCTTGTTCTTTTTGTAAAGTGAGATTGTTAGTTGTCTCTGGGACATTGTGATGTTATTGTATTACACTTAATTAGTGATTGTATATTGGTGTGATTTGCCTAGGTGTTTTGTTTTGTTGCCTTATTTTGTTCTCATATATTCAAGTGAGTTGGGCTGGTGTGCTACTCTGTTTGCTAGTTTGGCAGTGCTTAGACACTCACCACCTGTCTCCTGGTGGGTATGATAGAGGGTGAGAATGTATTCATAGATCTTTGTTCATGTAGAGCAGTTGAGGGTGGGCTGGGCTGGTGTTAGCTACCGTCTGTTGTTGATCAGCTGATGCAGAAGCTGGTGGTGGCCCTTGCTCAGTGGGTGGTACTGCAGGAGGTGCATATGTGATTGGGTTGTGTGGGCACAGTTGCTTTCTGGTCATCAGCCACCGATGTGGTTGCTCATGGAGTCCTTGGTGAGAGGAGCCAGTTATCAGGTTGCTGCCTGTTTCAGAACTCGTCTTGCAAATATTCAAAATGGCTGTGTCCTTAGGCCAGCCAGCAGTCCATAGCTCTGTTTGTCTTCTTATTCACCGTTTTCATTCAGTTTCTTTTACTAGTCAGTATTTAATCCACTTTTTTTATCCTTCTCTTTGAAACTCAGGGTTCCAGGATTATCTTCTGTCTGTTTCAATTGGTTTCTCATGTTTCGGTATAGAGTCTGTGTAGCTTGTCTCCCTATTCTGCCACCTTGCTGAAGTCCCTCGTTTCTAGAGCAAGTATCTGGGTACCTCTCTTTCAGTGTTGGTAGGCACTGTGTGTGGTTCCTGAGATTAG
>NW_006921714.1:6448685-6468499 GCF_000298275.1 Orycteropus afer afer | reverse complement strand
GGTTCCAGGATTATCTTCTGTCTGTTTCAATTGGTTTCTCATGTTTTGGTATAGAGTCTGTGTAGCTTGTCTCCCTATTCTGCCACCTTGCTGAAGTCCCTCATTTCTAGAGCAAGTGTCTGGGTACCTCTCTTTCAGTGTTGGTAGGCACTGTGTGTGGTTCCTGAGATTAGCTCAGAGCAGGGCTTGGTGGAGTTGAGTAGTTGTGATAGAGACTCTATGGCCCACAAAGCTGAAAATATTTACTGCCTGGTCCTTTATAGAAAAAGTTTGCTGATTCCTGACAGAGCCGTGGTTTCATGCTTTACACACTTGAAGTTTGCATCATACTCCCCAGTCCTGCCTCAGATAAAGGGAATGGGGATACTAAAAGGCCCAGAATCTTAAATTTTAAGACTGATTTCAAGTGCTTTTGACCTCGTCAAAAGCCACACATTAAGAAATATCACCCAGCACATATTTATTGTTTCCTGTGAACCAAGCACTGTTCTGGTACTGATAATATAACAGTGAATAATACCAAGTCCTTGCTGTCATGGTGCTTACATCCTAGTGGGGGGAGGTAATAAATTTAAAGACAAATATGTAGTATATCAAGTGGTGCTAAGTACTAAGAGGTAAAGTTGAGCAGGAGATGGGGATGGAGGCTGGCCTGTGGTCACGGAGCTTCTCTGGTAAGGTGAGATTTGAGCAGAAAGCTAAAGAAAGTAAGGGAATGAGTATGAGTGAGGAAGCTTTGAAGGAAGAGCATGCTTGTCACTTTTGAGGAATAGCAAGAAAGTCTGGTTGGCAGGAGGTGGGAGTGTGACTGGAGATGGGGTCACTGACTCAGAGCAGGTGTAGCCTTACTTAGTTCCCTTGAGGTGGTCTGTTATTGCACAGTGCGGCATGTTGCTTGTGGGGATTCGGGTCCTGGCTCTGATTTAATGGCCACGTATGTGCCTTGGGCAACTTAATCTCTGAGCCGCTTGTTTCTTCCTCCTTAAAGGGATAATAGTGGTATCTCTCAGAGAGTTTCCAGTTCTCAGTAGGTGGCAGGAGTTTGATTAATGATACCTGCTAGTTATAATTATGAATGAACTTTCTGTACCACAGCTGTGTTCTCCTGGCGACAGATGTGGCAGCCCGGGGTCTGGATATTCCTGGAGTCCAGCATGTCATCCATTACCAGGTAGGGGTGTCTGGGAGTTTGTAGTCATCTCCTAGCATTGAGTCAGAGTTTCATTTCAAGTGAAGGAGAGGTGGTGGGGGAGGGAGATGGAGGAGGAATTATTAATCCCAAGGCCTCGTGCAGCTCCAGGAACCCCAGTGACACCTAGTGCCCAGCTGCTGCCAGGTTCGGAACACTGAGGTAGGTAAAGGGAAGATGTATTCTCAGAAAGGTCTTGGCAATGTCTGAGACTCACATAGCCCCTGTCTTTAGCTTGAAGTAGTTGCTTATAATCCTTCTCTGTTAGAGTCTGTATTTCTGTCATGGGGTAGGTATTCTGGTTACCTGGTGCCAATCTGACAAGAATATACCACAAATGGCATGGCTGGAACAAACAGGAGTTTATTCTTAAAATTTGGAGGCTTTAAGTCCAAGTTCAGAGTGCCAGGCTTTAAGGCCTGGGTGAAAGCCCCCCATCCTTGGGTTGCACCTCTGCCTTCTGCTTGCGGCCCACTGAAGCTGGAGGCTTTTCTTCACTCAGCTGCTGGCTGCTGAGGCAGACAAATTCAAGGTTGACAAGTGAAAAGGCACAGTCCTGATGTTACCAAACCACATGGCAGGCCATTAATTCGAGTCTCTCAAAAGTCACAAGGTTGGCAGAGCATGGCAGGCTTTTGAACAACTGACATGGCTACATACATGCAGGGTTCAAGCATGCCAAAAGGCTAGAGACCATTCCCAAAGCTGTTTCTTATATATGGGAAGCAGACCACATACCCAAAGGCAGCTACTCAGCTGCTCACAGTAGATTCTGCCATGGAGTTGATTACCAGTATCGTTATGGGGAGTACTACATCCAGCTGCCCAGCCACTCAGCCAGGCCTAGCCAAGTTGACACACAAACATAACCATCACGGTAGGTATCATACATTTGAGTGTGTGAAGTGGTATAGAGAAAAAGCAGCAGTGTGATGGTGAAGAGTCTGCCTGGGTTCAGATCCTGGCTGTGCCGCCTTGAGCAATTTAGTTAATTTTTCTATACCTCTGCTTTCTCACTTGTTAAATGGAATAAACTTAGTGCCTACTTCTTTGGGTTGTTATTAAGCTAAAATAAGTTAACATGTATAAAGAGCTTAGAAAGTTGACTGGCACCTTGTTACTAAATATTAGCTGCTGTTGACAGTAGCATTAGTATTAGTGCACAAAACCGAAAACCCATTGTTGTCAAGCTGATTGCGACTCACAGCAGCCCTGTAGGTTGGAGCAGAACTGCCCGTTTGCAAGGCTGTAAATCTTTACGGAAGCAGGCTGCCACATCTTGCTCCTGTTGGGCAGCTGGGGGTTTGAACTGCCGACACTTTTAGTAAACACCAGTATGGCGTGGTCATGAGTGTGTGGGTGTCTGCTGTGTCGTAGCTGTGTAGCAAGTTACGTAGCATCTCTGATGTCACTGTCACTGTTTGTAAGCTGGGAGGCGTGTTGCCACCTAGCCTGCATAGAGGTCTGAGGATTAGCGCTAACATGGCCAAGTCCTCATGCAGGTGTAAATGCTTCCTGCCTGGACCTGTTGTGACTGGTTACTATTCCTCCCCTTACCCTTCCTGCTTTTTGAACTCTTAGGGTGCTAGTTCAGCTTAGCAAATCTTTCCTCTTCCTCTTGTTTTAGAGAAGGGACTGGATCAGTCTTGGTGGGTGATCTCAAGATAAACAAGATGATTCTCTGGTCCCTGCCCCCAATAAGTAACAAATCCAGTCGAGTAGCAGAGAGCGGTCCCAGCAATGATCTGAGGTAGGAGATGGTAGAAAGTTACAGGATGTCATGGGAGAGTGTAACTTTCAGCATGGGAAGTTGGAAAGTACTTCCTGAAAAATGCTTGGTGTTTTAAGGATGGAGTGGGTGAGAAAGGAAGATGGAGAGGTGAGAAAGGAAGGAGAGCAGGCCATGCTGAGCCAGGGTGTGGGAAGTGGGCAGTGTTGGGGCACAGTTGGCCTTGCATGAGAAGAGGGCTGTGTCGGGAGAGGAGTAGTTGCTGAGGCTGGGGCAGGTCATTGATGGTCCTGAGTGTCAGATTGAGGACTTGGGCCTTTGTCCTGTAGGTGAACAATGATACATAGATCTGTGAGTATTCATAGTGGCTGCTTGGAGCTCTGTATCGAAAAGAAAGGGGGACTTTACCTCGTCTCAGTGGAGAAGACTTGTGCTTAACGAATGATGTGGGAATGGGAGAATATGAGAGTGCTCAGCATCATGTTGTCCTTTGAACCAGAGGCGGTGTGCTCAGTGGTTAGCATGGCCTCTGAAACTAGACTGCTTCAGTTCAAGTCCTGGTTCCACCAGTTAGTTGGGTAACCTAGAGTAATTGCTTACTTTCTGTTCACTTCCTGGTCTGTAAAATAACCGTGTGAAATAGATAACCATGCCGTCATCGTGCAGAGTAGATGGGAATGATGCCTGACTGCAGAGCACTTAGAATTGCCTGGCACATTGTAATCGCAGAGTTAATGAAGCAGCAGTGAGATTTCTTAGTTGGGGGGAGAGGGTGGTGAGAGCTGTGACTCAGGAAGATCACACTGTAGTTTGGGGCTGGGACCAGGGGAGTGGGGAGGACTGGAGACCCAAAGGCTGTGTGGTCATGAGGGCCTGAAGCAGGGTGGGGGCAAGGGAGGGCACAGCCTGCTCAGTGAACTTGCTAAACCTGGAGACAGATTGAATCCCACCGCAGGGCTGGATTGGCCCACGGAGTCTGCCTGCCTAGCTGGAGGGAGGCGGTCCAGTGATAGGACATGGCCCTGAGGGGCTGAGCTGTGTTGGGCAATCACTGTGCTGACCTCCCAGTTCCTCCTCTGGCAGGTCCCTCGCACCTCAGAGATTTACGTCCATCGAAGTGGTCGAACTGCTCGTGCTGCAAACGAAGGCCTGAGCTTGATGCTGATTGGGCCTGAGGATGTGACCAACTTTAAGAAGATTTACAAAACCCTCAAGAAAGATGAAGATGTCCCCCTATTCCCTGTGCAGACAAAGTTCATGGATGCAGTCAAGGTAAAACCCACTGCTAATCAGGGGATTCTGCTGCTCCTTCTTGACACCTCACTGTGAGGCCCTGGCAACGTAAGTAACGGTCTGCCAACAGCTAAGCAGGACCATTTATAGAAAAATTGGGAGAAGAGAGAGCAGGTGTGTGGTTGAGAACTGCCTTCACTCAGGGCTGTTTGGTGGTCAGGATCTCAGCTCAGTTGTGATGGATGGGTGTTTTGATAACTGTGGGAAATCTGGGTGCCCTTTCAGTTTGAATGGTGCACAATGTTCTTGTAGCAAATATTTATTAAGTACCTACTGTATGCCAGCTACTCTGTTAGATGCTGGGGGTACAGTAGTGACCCAGACAGACAGAGGCCCTGTCCAAGAGAATGACCAGAGAGAATGTTTTACCAGCCAAAATCTTAGCTTATAGATCAGCACTGTGAGCCTAGACAGGCTAGTGTAGTTTAAGGTCACTCAGCAAGCTGCAGCAGAGGTCAGGTCAGAGTAGAGGTACAGTCGCAGACCTGGTTCAAATTTTGGGTCAGCCATTTTCCTAGAGAGTTTAGTTTTATTGATTGATTTAGTAGACATTTGCTGGATTCCTGTTAGGAGACTCAGTCAGTTCTCCTGCATAGGCCTCAGTCTGGTAAATCTTACTGTACAGTTGATGGTTTTTTTTTCCCCTTTCTTAAGCGTTTTCACTTTTTTTTACCCCTCAGGAAGCAAACTGTGACTTGGCTCTTGTATTAGAGTAAGTGCCTCTAGTATCTGTGTATACCTTCCTTGGAAGGTAATTCACACAAAACAGCCAATGTCTGTATTGTTCCTGAAGAAAGCTCTCTGTATGTATGCCAGCTTGCTACTCAGTACTGCTTCCCAGGAGCCCAGCAGGTCTCCTCAGAAGACTGGACCTTACCACGTCCACCGTCGTGCCTCAAGGGGGCTGGTCAGGTCCAAAGTGTCACCTTTCCCCTGTGTCTGTCCCTCATGAGAGAGAGTGGGCCGTGGCGGTCCTTGTAGATCAAAGAAATCTTGCACGCTGACTGACACCAGTGATACCTAAATACTGAAGTACTGTTTTTGACAGAATCAAGAGACAGAAAAATCCTTTTTGATTGTCCTGTTTTTGGTTTCTTGGTATTTTGCTGCATTGCTTATTAGAAAAATGTAATTAAGGTGAGTTTAGGAGAGAGTCAGCCTTGAGCAGGATATAGGGGCACCTCAAGTAAACACACAGTTATAAACCATCAGGGGCAGATTGAGCAGTGTCATGGGCAGCAACAAGAATGGACCGGTTTGGATGTATAGTCATGGCTACCCAGACGAGGTGACTGCTAATTGAGATCTAAGCCTGAGAAGGAGCCAGCGTGTGTGTGCTGGGGTGGGAGGGTAGTGCCTGTCAGATAGGTGGAGGGCCCAGTAAGTGGAGAAGTGAGCAGTGGGGAGATGGAGCGTGAAACAAGGATGATGAGCTCTGACACAACCTGGTTGTGCAGGGGGCAGACTTTATTGCACGTGTGATGAGAGGCCAGTGAGTGGTTTTATGCAGGGCTGTGCTTGTTCCTCCAGGAAGTGAGCTGACGTTCGTTGAAGGTCTGCCGTGTGCCAGGTCTTTCTGAGCATTAAGATACCCAGTTTTTAGAACAAGCCTGTATGTGATTGTCGATAACCCCCTTTATAGTTGAGTAAACCTAGGTGCAGAGAAGTAAAGTGAGCCTAAGGCCTCATAGCCAGGAAGTGACAGGGCATCTGATAAGAAGTGTTACTTAATGCCGCAATCCTCCAGGACCTAGAAACCTGTAAGTCTATGGTGTCTAGGAAAAGAGTTTACGTTGGACACTTGTAGGGTAACAAGATAGAGATGGTTTCCAGGGGAGGGGCTGTTCAGGTATATTGTTTTGTAAGCTGGCTCTTTGTGTGAGTGCATGTGTACACACGTGATGACTGCCAGAAATTTCAAATGCTGGAAGCTGTGGTGGCCCAGGGCTAATCACTCAGCTACTAACTGAACAGTTGGTGGCTCCACAGGAGAAAGACCTGGAGATCTGCTCCCCTAAGGATTACAGCCTAGGAAACCCTGTGGGGCAGTTTACTACCTGTCACTGGGTCACTGTGACTCAGAATTGACTCAATGGTACACAGCAACAAGTGCTTGGCACTGGGAGCCAAGCTGCATCTTCCTGACCGTGGATCGCAAGAGCATTTTAAAACATGATCGACATGAGACCTTGCTTCCCAGAGACCTGAAGCTGCTTTCAGAGGAGTATTTTCTGTTGTTTACCCGCAGGAACGAATCCGTTTAGCTCGACAGATTGAGAAAGCCGAGTATCGGAACTTCCAGGCTTGTCTACACAACTCTTGGATTGAGCAGGCGGCAGCTGCCCTTGAGATTGAGCTGGAAGAGGAAATGTATAAGGGTAAGACCTGGGGCGGGGGGCCTTGAGGGAGGGATGCTCAGCTCTTCCTTTTGCTGCTTCAGCTTGTGTCTAGTTGGACCCTCCCCACTACTGTTGCTTCTATCAGGCACCCTTTGCTTCTTTGCTGACTGGCCCACGTCCCAGAGGAACCTCAGGCCCCTGGCTTTTTTTCCCTCTCTCCTCTCCGTCTCTACAGCCCTCAGCTGTCTCTTTTGTGAAGAGGTGTAGAGTCCAGTGATGACAAGAGCAGGCTCTGGGCCAGACTGCTGGCCCATTCTCATAACTGGCTATAAGGTCAAGTTACCTGACCTCTCTGTTGTACCCGTTTACTCATCTATAGGGTGGAGTACATAGAGCACCTGCCTCCAGGGGTCACTGGGAAGATTGCTCGACTTAGCTTTTGGCACTTTAGCGCAGTGCCTCACAAGGGGGGAAAGTATCTGGTCCATTTTCAGTGATTACCTGTCATTACTGCTACACCCATACCTGCCATCTAGGCTGCCAAAGCACATCATTCCTCTCATTAGCTCTCTCCACAGTCTCAAGGCATAAATGGAGCAGGCACCATTGCCCGTCTACATACGAGAACTGCAAGTTTAAAGGAGAAAAGTGATTTGTGCAGGAAAATAGTGCCACCAGCAGGCATTTCCTGAGCCTTCCTTTGTACCTGCCCAGGTACTAAGGATTCAGGAACGAATCTGATAGTGTCTGCGTTAGGAGGGCTCACACATCTAAGAAGTGGTAGAACCATGGCTAGCACCAAGGATGCCCCAGTTATGTCCAGTGCTCTCTCCACCCTATCAGTGAGCAGCTCATTGGAGCTGCTGGCTTCTCAGGCCTTCACAAGGTATATGATTGCTGCCTGCTGAACTGGAGCCCTGGGGCTGATGACAGTGAGCTGGTCCTCCTGGTAGCCCAGGCTTGGGCTTGGACTGAAGACTTGCGAGGCCCCGGTTTTACTTCCCAAAGACGGGCTCGGGTGGGCCCTCTGGCTGTGCACCTCTGCATGTGTGGTCTGCACGGGTGGTGCCATGTCAGGAGGGTTGGGCTGCATGGGGTGCGTTCGCCCTCCTGGGGATTCTGTTGCTGTCGAGTCACCAAGTCCAGGCAGCGAGAGGTGGGTAGTGGGAGACTTGCATTCTGATCTGTCTGATGGCCAGCTTCTGTGATCGTATGCCAGTGTCTTCTCTGAGGCTCATTTCCTCATCTGTAAGATGAAGATGGTTGCTGTCTTGGAGGGTTTTTGTGAGTAAAGGACAGGGGGCCCCTGAGTGTCCCTCATGAGCTGTGTTAGGAGTAGGCTGTTTACGGTGCCTCAGGCCAGCAGCCAGCACTAACTTCTGCAGAGGATGTTTGTGCCCAGCCTTGCCAAAAGAGTTCTGAAACATTTTTAATTATGACTATTATCCATCCAAGGAAGTAGAACATTTCTAACCCCATAGTAAATAGGGTGTTTGGTATTGTGTCTCCAGGGGGAAAAGCTGATGAGCAGGAAGCGCGTCGGAGACAAAAGCAGTTGAGAGTCTTGAAGAAGGAGCTGCGCCATCTGCTCTGCCAGCCGTTGTTTAAAGACGACCTGAGGACCAAGTACCCCACTCAGTCTGGCAAGCCGCCCGTGGTCATGTCTGCCCCAGGCAAGGGTGAGTCTGCTTTGAGCTGCATCACGAAACAGAAGAAGAAGAAGAAGAAGCAGCAGCAGTTGAAGGAGCAGCAGCAGCCGTCACCACACCCACAGCCAAGTGCAAGTGCAGATTAACTGCCCCGGGGCAACGTGCTGGTGACAGTACAGTGGGGTCTGTTCTCTACTCTCTGTAAACCCTCCTGCCCCCTCCGTCAACCCCAGTTACAGACGCCTCCCTCCTGAATAGCGGGAGATGCGTCACAGATGTTTAAGGGTTCTGTATTCCAGTGTTAGAGTTCATGCATGTTCAGTTGATTTCCTAAATTAAGAACAGTGGTTAGAGCTTGTGTCCTGGCCTGGATTTTTAGCCAGAAGATGGGGCAGTGGTGCAGTCGTGTCTCCTTGACTGAGTTCTCTGGCCAGTCTGCTGCTGGCCTGCTGGGTGGGTGGGTGAGCATGGGGCTTGCGGGTAGATAGCGCGGCTGGAGCGGGAGGCAGGCGGTGTGCACATCGCCGTGTGCTCCTTTGCAGTCTCCTCGGTATGGTTGCCGGCTACGCCGCAGCAGCACTGCTCCTCATCTCTCTGCCACCTGCTCGCGGTTCTTGCGGCAGCTGAGCCAGCCTGGGTGGTGGGTAGGGAAGAAGTTGCTGTCCTCCCGTTCCAAGAGGACAGGGGCTTCCCCGCCAGGCACGAGCTGATGGTGGGGTGCAGCATCACGCCGGCTTCTCCAGCCTCGGTGCTGCGCTTCCCGCTCCACCTCTGGCTGAGCTGCTCACTGTGGCAGTCCTGTGCGCTTGCGTCTCAGCCCAGGCCTGTGCGCGGGTTGTGCCCTCGGCCTGGATCATCTCTTGCCTTTTCCATCCTGTAGCACTGATGCCCTTTAGGGCCCAGAGTCCCCAGGAGGGTGGGGTCCACCTCCTGTGGGCTTTCACAACATTCCATGCTGTCTCCACAGCACATGCCACATGGTGTTTGCCTGCTGACCATCTGCCTCAGGCCATGAGCTCCTGCCAGGAGAGGCCACTTTACTCCAACAGCCTGGTGCTTGGGTCAGAGCCCGGGGTCAATATGCGGAGGGTATGAACGGCCTCAGGCTGCCCCAGCTTTCTCTGCATTGGCCTGGGCGATTGGTCACAGCTGTCACGATCGGGAGAAGCATGGCTTCAGATTTCTTATCAGCTCAGTGTCCCCTACAGTTGTTAAGCAGGGCACAGTACAGTGGCTCGGTTCAGGGGAGCCCACGAGTTTGAAGAGGGAACACACATGGACCCAGATACCCCGAGAGCCAGGTAACCTGGCCTCCCTCGCCCTCCCACTTGGCAAGGCTGGGAGGACAGGGAAGTAGTCCCTCGTCCCTCTGGATGATGTCTCTGTGGACATCTGGCCTCATGCCTCGAATGAGATGCAGGGTGGCAGTGCTGACCAAGTGCCAGGCCCTGACACTTTGGTCTACTTTGTCATTAGTCTTCAGGCCCTGAGACAAGACTTTTAATGCTCTTTTTTTTTTAAAAAAAAAATAATTGAGGGCATTGACACTTGATGATTAAGAACCACACAGCAGCCAAGTGGCAGAACTAGGGTTAGGACTCAGAGCTGTTTTTCTTGTGGGCCTATGGCAAGTTTAGGAAACCACTTCATAGCAGGAGTGTTGCCAAAGAATGCCTGTGCAGTGTCCCTGGTGACCTTGAGAGGAGGGGGAGGCAGGAAAAACAGGAGAGAAGAAAACTGGCCGCAGCCCACACGGTCAGCCCAGCCTCCTTCCCGTCAGCTGTCAGCGGCGTCCGGGCTTCTCCGCTTTCCAAGTGATGTGAGGTCAGCAGGGTTAAGCAGCACTTGCTTGGAGGTGGGTCAGAGATCCCCGGGTGTCCGCCAGTAGCCTCCCCTGCTGCCTCCTAATAAAGATGCCTTGGTGGCACAGTGGTTCAACCGCTCGGCCGCCATCCGAAAGGTTCGTGCTTACCACTTACTCTGCAGGAGCAAGATGTGGCAGTCTGCCTCTGTAAGGATTTACAGCCTTGGAAACCCCATGGGGCAGTTCTTTGTCCTCTAGGGACACTGTGAGTGGAATCAATGAGAGAGTGGGACCTTTTAGTAACACCTTTTCTTTTCTGTGGGGATAGATATTAAAAGGTCTTAAAAGTAAGGGCCAGCCTCCCTCTCACCTGGTGAAGTGAGCTCTCGGTCTGTAGTTCCCTCAGCCCCTGGAGAACCCCAATCTGCCATTGAATAAGGAGCCGGCCTTGTGAGACCCCCCTCCGCCCCACTGAACCTCTCACTGGTGCAAGTCCCCGGGAGAGTGCTGTCTCCAGTACAGGTCAGGGACCAAACAAGGAGCTGGGACACAAGCTGCTGCCAGGGAAGCCATTTTCATGCTGGGAGATTCTCACCAACTGCCCAGGGAGGCTGCAGGGCATGGCCCACATCCCCAGGACCTGGGCCCTTGGCAGCCAGCCACTCACTGAGCCACAGCCGCCTTCATACTCCACTTCCAGCTTCCCTGCATTTTTCTCTGCTTGGGAAGCCCGAGTCACTGCTAAGGTGTCATGCCTCACCATCCCGCAGTGCCCTTCTGCTCCCCACTGGGCAGGCGAGGCTGGGGAATATCCCCTCTGCAGAGTACTTCCTGTGACGAGAGTCACAGTTGTCCTCACACAGGATCTTGCTTCATTTGAACCAACGATCCTGTATGAAAGTATTGTCTCCATTTCCCAAATGGGGAAATTCGGGTTCAGAGAGGGGAAGTGACTTGTCCTGGGTCACATAGCTAGTAAGTGGCGAAGCTGAGGTTTGAACCCAGGCATTCTGGCTCAGAGCTCTTTTATTTCACTTTGTGCTAACAGAAACCCTCGTCAAAAGCAAGAGCAGTTTCCCCTTTTCTGTTCATATTCCTATTGGCTTAAAAAGTTTCCTTTGGAAAGAAAGTAATACAAGTGCAATTTTAAGGACAAGCTGTCATACAACTTTCCTTCCAGCTTTTGTCTGGGAAGACATGGCTTCACGGGTACAGGAAATCCCAGAAGTGTGGTCGTTGTGACTGGCTGCTGTCGCCAAGCAAGGCCACTGTCCATGCGTGACTGGAGCTTGACACATTATTAAAGTGACACCAGTGCCCCTAGATAAGGTCTGAGCAGATGTGGTAGGAACGAGGGTGATGGTTGGGATTTGGTGTTGACTTTGTATGAAAAAGGGAAAGGCAGAAGGTGGATTCCTGCCGGGAGCTTGGTGTGCTGGGGCCAGCCCCAGGCACCTGCTGCTGAACTGACGGGCTCTCTCCTGGGAGGGGCGGCCCATGTCAACATGATGACTCTCTGGCCTGGAAGCCCGCCCAACTTGGTTCTCGCCAGAGAACACCATCCCGCAAGTCTGCTGCAGACGGGGCCAGCTTTTGGGAACGTGCACCAGCCCTAAGTGCAGAGCCATGGTGGTCGGCACTGGGCGGCTCGCTGTGCTCGGCAGCCCTATTGGGGTCACCCTAGGCCTCACCTTACCCCGCCTTCAGAGCTGCCAAGGGCGGCATAGTAGGGGACCCCATGTGGTCATGCCCTTCAGATTGGAAACAGATTCCCTGGAGACTTGTCTAGCAAAGGTGATGATACCCATCATAAAGCATGTGCCCCCCTCTTCCAGCACACCTGCAATGGACTCCACTGTCCAGTGCTGGGAGGGACACTGAATAGACAGGGCAGGTTTACATTCCTGTGGGAAAGTGACATTGTCACTCAGCTTGAACTTGGCCCAAATCCCAGCTGAGGACTGTGGGGTCCTGGTCCTGCCTGGAATAAAGCCCCAACATGTCTAAGAGGGCTGCTGGCTTCTCCCAAAGGCAGGACAGCCCTAGAAACCCAACAGGTCAGCAGGACTGCAGAGTGCTAACAGTCTGGTCAGTAGCTGACTCAGTGCACTGACAGAATCTAGCAAACGCCCTGCAGTGAATCCTGGGAGGAGGCCCGAGATGAAGGGAGTCCCCAGGGGCAACCCCGAAGTGGTGTGCTCTCCGTCCCCTTCCGCAGAGGGAGCAGCGCCCTGGCCCAGCCAGCATCTAGTTCCCCACTGGGGTCTTGCCCACTAGCCCGGTGATGGGGGCTCTTGGGCTCGTGAGGCAGCGAGGTGAGGTTATTCAGGGGGTAGGTTGGAATCGAGTTGACGGCAGTGGGTTTGGTGTTTCGTGTCCAGGTGGACGAGGAAGGAGGCTGCAGGCTGGAGTACTCGGCTACTGGCAGTTTCCACGAGTGAGAAGTCTGCCTGGCTACCAGTCTCCTCAGTTGGTCCCCATTCTTTCCCACCTGACTTGTCACCAGCCCATTGAAAGGGCAGAAGTGGAAAGTGTGCAGAGCCCCAGCCTTGCAAAATGGCAGCCCTGCTCAGCTGGAGCCCATGGCCACGTGTACCCATGTCTCCCTCCACTGAGTATCTCACACTGTTCCAGGACTTGGGGGTGATGGGGTAACTGCAGTTTCCTGGTCCCGGACATCAGTGTGCAGATTTCTGACCAGCTTGCACTCAGCTGAGCCTTTGTCAGGTGAGGCTGACAGCAGAACTCTGAAGGGCCTGCCCTCCAAAAATCAGGCAGTCTTAGCCCTGAGAGAGGTAGAGGGGCCCCTTCTGCTGGGGCTCGCAACGTGCTGAAGGCCGAAGGCCCCTTCTGGCCTGTGACACAGAAGCCTTTTTTCCCCTAAGTTAGGGTTGGGAACACTTGCTCCCATCATGGATGTTTGGTTTGACACTGAATCCTTACATTGAAGTTAGCCTCAGGAGGCCAGTGTTTTGGTCACATCCACCAAAGTCCAAGCCCACTGACTGGACTTGATTTCTTTATAGAACCTGTCACCTGAGTCAAGTGTGACCTTGAGCTTTCTGCCCCTCCGGAGAGGCCCTGCCCCTGGCCAAGAGAAACCACGCTTTTCTACAGTAATAGACGGTCAGTACTGGCAGGAGCCGCCTCCAGTCGAAGAAATGGGTCCAGAGAGGTGACTGAGCCAGGGTTGCACAGCGAGCTGGGCGCCTTCATAAGCACCAGCAGTGTCACCAAGTTACCATGGTTTGCAACGGCAGGCCTCACTCCACTGGGAGTGAGTGGCTTTGCCCAAAAGGCTGTACATTTTCTACTACAGGCTAAACCGCTTAAGAAATTGAAAAGCCGCAATGTTCCATTCAGAATGCAGTCCCGTTAGGTGACAGGCTCCACTGCGTGGCCCAAAATTAATCAACGTTTATCAGCTGCATAAAGGATGTTGTAGTGGGATGTTTTATAGAGCAGGTAAACAGAAGGGTTGGCCGCCTCAGGGAACACGTGGTGGTTCAGCGCCGTGTCCATCTCGTCCACATACTCCACTTGCAGGGCGATGTTCAGGGCCTGGGACAGGGCCGTGATCTGGATGTGGTCACACTCCATGGCCATGGGCTCTACTTCCTGCAAAGGTCAAAATGAGAGAAACGGGCAGTTGAGGAGTGAAACCAGAGACAGGGTAAGAGAAGATCAGGCCTGGCTGTCACGGTCCTAGATGAACCCCTCGGTTGGGAGTCATTCGACAACTCACGAGAGGTGTGAACATGACAGTGACAGTCCAGGCAGTTCACCCAGCACCACTGCGGGAGGAAGGCCTGGCCATGTGCCTCTGTACAGATGACAGCCAAGGAAACCGTGGGGCATGCCTTCTACCCTGTAGCACATGGGGTCCATGTGAATCAGAAGCAACTGGACCACAAAGGGGGTGTGGGGGTGTTTGTTTGGAGGGCAGGTAACCCAGGTAGAAACTGCTAGAATTGCAAGATAGGAGCCCAGCTCTTTCTGATTCCAGACTTTTATTTTAAGAAGGGAGCCCGGGCTTTGAGGGATCTGAGCATGGGGGCAGGTATTCCTTTTCTGGTTGGGTTATGAAGTGCACAGAAGTGAAGCATGTCGGGGGCTCCAAGCGCCCCTGCTCACGGGCCAGGTGGGTGTGTGTGCGTGAGTGCAGGCGTGCTCAGCACAATGGGGACAGGCAGAGGCGGTCCCAGCTGCGGGAGCCCCAAAGGGGACCCCGACTGCTCAGCCAGTGCTGCTGGTTGCCACAAAAAAGTAAGGGTCCAGGGGCCGTGGTCTGATCTCTCATGAAAACTGCCGAGTTTTTAAGTGGTGTGGCAACTCGTTCAGATACCTCCCATCCTAACCAAATACATTTTGGGGTGACAGTAACTCTGCCCCTGCACCCCTGCAACTTAGTAAGCAGTCCAGCCCCAAGCCCTTAATTTCAGGTGAGCAAAGAGGCCTAGAGAGGGGAAGTGGCTTGCCCACAGCTGCACAGTAGGATTTTGCTCCAGCTCCCTGACTTAGTGCTTTCTGAATTGCCAGTGGGGCGTGTGGCCCAAGTTCCCCTATCGATAGTGGCCCTACTGTCTGCAGAGCTGGGATGGGGATGAGTCCCCGAGAACCCACGTGAGCACAGAAGTCTTTGATGTCCATCTCCTCGTCGATGAAGTGGCGGAAGAAGTCGGCCCGGTTCTTGATGAAGGCGGAGGTGAGCAGGCGCAGGAACTGCACGATGCGGTCCGAGGTGCCCTGGTCGTTGAACACCTTCAGCAGGCTGCACGCGGAGCCGTCTCTCTCCAGCAGCTCCACCACGCTGTAGAACTGGTAGCCAGGGCCGTCAGCCAGGGCGGGGCGGGCCTCTCCCCCTTCCCCTCCCCCCAGAGGATGCCTCAGGGGCCATTCTCTTTAGAGCCTCGAAAACAAGACAGAAAACCCAAACTCCCTGCCAGCGAGTCCGTTTCGACTCTTGGGGTTCCAGTAAATCTTTACAGAAGTAGATTGTCCCATCTTCATCGGCAGAGCGGCTGGTGGGCTTGAACCGCCAACCTTCTAGTTAGCAGTGAAATGCTTTAGGCACCGTACCACTAGAATTCCTAGGGCCTCAAGGTGAGATACTAAATCTGAGATGCCTCTGAAGGAGTTAACTGGGGTGAGAAATAGTCTGAAATTAGCACTTTAGCCCAGAGCCCTGTCTAGGGGTGGGGCCCCTGGGTGGCACACAGTTAAGTGCTCAACTGCTGGTTAAGGGTTGGTAGTTGGACTCCTCACCCAGAGGCGCTACCTGGGGCAGGCCTAGCATCTGCCCCTGAAAGGTCACAGCCCAGGAAACCCTGGGAAGCAGTTCTACGTGCACATGGGGCGCCATGCGTGGGACTCTCCTCCACCTCGTGTCCCGGGAGCGGGGAGGGGAATCCCCATCGCCCCCTTGCTTGGGCTTTTTCTTTAGCAAGGCCAGCGTCCAGAATCATCCAGCCCGCAGCCCTTCAACAAGCGGATGGGGAAGGGGGTGATCCCGCCGGCGCAGTTTCCCAGCCTCTGCTCCCAGCGTCTGCCTTCTCCCAGAGGGAGGGCGGGCTCCGTGCCCGCACACAGACCCACACTCAGCAGACGGCCCTCTGCCTTGGCCCAGCCAGCAGGAGCCTGAGGGCCACAGCCACAGAGCTCAGGGCTGCGGGGGGCCTCAGCGGGCGCCACCCCCTGCCTCTCTGCCCACACAGAAGGGCAGGTTCTTCAGCCACCGGGACCCAGGCAACTCACAGCGTTAAAGAAGTTCCGGAACTTGTGCTCCTCAAAGCCGGCAGCCAGGAGGTCGTTTGGGGTCTGCAGTACACGCTCCTTGAATCTGCAGGGGGAAGACTGGCTGCTCAGAGAAAAATACAGGGAGCACCCCGCATGCACTCCACTGTGACCCCTCAGCACCCGAGAAGGTGGGTGTATGTGGAGGTGAGCGTCTCCTGAAACAGAAGGGGGGTGTATGTGGAGGGGTGTTTCCTAAGACAGAAGGTGGGCGTGTGTGGAGGGGGGTCTCCTAGGTAGACTGCGGGGAGTTCTGTGCCTAAACGTGATGTGCGTCCCGGCTTGGCCTAGACGCGATCTAAAAGCTCCACTGGGCCAGGATGCCAGGGCTGGGGGCCACAACCCCACCAGTAAGGCGCTCTGGGAGTGTGGGCCTCACTTTCCCTCCTACACACAGGGGGTGCTAGCAATATGCTTCATTGCAGGGCACTGAGTGAGAGGGGTCCCAGTGCGTGGCAGTCTTCACTGTTAACTTTATGCCCCTTGCTGCTACTGGTATGGTCACTGCCACCAACCCGCTAGGTTTTCCCTCAGGGCCAAGGCAGGGGTGTGGTGGATCCGTGCTGGCCCTGCTGCACCCCTCATCCAGCGCCCCTCCATGTCTATGTCTGTGGTGGGTGGCCCACAGCCCCGGGCACTGGCTGTGGCACCAGAGGTCTCTGCTGTTCACCAGGCCACTACCAGCCCTGCTTTTTGGCCAGGGCTGATCACTGCGCTCCTGGCTTTCCTGCCCCACCCCTTGTCCCCTGCCAGGACCCCACCCTAACCCCTGCCTCCTTCCCAGTCATTCCTCATCAGTGACTGCAACCCCCGTGTTGGGCCAGGCGCTGGGGATACAGATGAGCGACACCCAGATGGCCCGACCTCACAGCAGGGCCACTGCCCAGCATAACTCCAGGGTCATGGGGCGCAGAACTGGGCACTGCACAGCACTGTCTCCGCCACCACGGGGCAGTGGGGGGGGGGGGCTTGAGACAGCCAGCGTGTCGCCTGGGAAACCTACTGAAGGGTTCTTCCAGAACAAAGGGTTTCATTCCTGCCACTGAGAGAATCTGTGAGGAACTGCAGATGAGGGTGTCAATCCAGGGCTTCTCAGCTGGGGTGATGTCCCCTCAGGGGAGACACCTTTGATTGTCACGGTTGTGGGGATGGGAGCATCTGGTGGGTGGAGGCCAGGGGCGCTGCTCAATGTCCTGCAGTGCACAGGACAGGCCCCCCCCCCCCCGAACCTTTGAGTCCAAAACGTCAGCAGTGCTCCTGATGAGAAACCTGCCAGAACCAAAGGAGTCCTCACGCCAGGGACCGGGACCAACCCCAAGCGCTCTGGGACCCAGAGGCCAGTTCTCTTAACCCTGGCCACTCAGTGTGGCCAGGGCCAGCTGTGCCAGCGTCTCCTCGGGGCCGGTGAGAAATGCAGTCCTGGGCCCCACCTGGCCCCACCGGTTCAGGACAGGCATCTGAACGGGTCCCAGGTGATTTGCACAAAGACTCAAGGACCAGAAGCCCGGAAGTGAGGCAGGAAGGGCTGATGGGGCCCCGCTGGGAGCAGCGTCTGCACAGAGACCTTCTGGTGGCCTTGACCCCAGATGCGGGCCTGCCCAGGTGAATCACCAGGTGTCGGCAACTCACCAGGCTCACGCGGACCTGGGAGGTCACCGAGCCCACCCCCTGCCGCTTGTTGCCACATCTCACCCCTAGCGGGCAAGCTGGGCAGCCTGCCAGCTCCCTCCCGGGGTTAGGCCCTTGGGGAGACTCAGGGAGCTGGCACAGAGCCCAGCTGGCCTGCGCACCCCTCCGCCACCGCCCCCCCGTTCCGTCTCACCTGAGGATCTCCCTGTTCTTCCCTAGTAGAAACTCCAGGTATGAGTAGCCCAGGGCCCGGTAGAAGCAGTTGCCATCACCCTTGATCTTCCGGATCGCGGTGAATCTTCTGCTGAGTTCCTGCCAGCGAGGGGGGGGCAAACCTGCACCTGGACTGCATCAGACCCCAGCTCCCCCAGGGGACAGCCGCCGCCTCCAGGCTGGGCTGACCCTTCACTGTCTCTCCCCCTCTCATTCACTCATTCCACAAATACAGGAACACGTAGGGTGTGTCCTGGGTGTCAGACACTGAGGAACTGTGCGTGAAAGTCACACTGCCTGCACGGCAGCCTGCAGTCAGGGGGAAGCTTGGGGCCGGGCACCTACACCAGAAGTCCTGGAAGCCTTCCTGGAGGAAATGACAATGAGAGGAGGAGCAGGAATTATCAGGAGCAGGTAAGTATGTGGTGGTGGAAGGGGGACATGGTGATGCATGTGAGCTGAGAGAACGCCTGGTGAGGGCTGTGGTGGTCAGGGAGGAGGCTGATGACCCTATCGGAAGGGTCCCCTAAGCCATCCCCCATGATTTGTCCCATCCTGCAATCACTTCTCAGAAGTCGGGGCCCTCCCCATGTATCTCTCCAGGTTCTGCTCCCAGCTGGTAGTTTCCCTCTGACACGGCCACGACTCCCCCTTCCTGCCTTGTGGGGTATAGTCCATTTGGACAGCAGAGAATGGTTTTGGGGAGGAAGGGCTCCTGTTCCCACCACAGCAATCAGCAGGCTCAGGGTTGACCCTGGCCCACCAGAGGCAGGCCAGGAGAGGAGGAGCTACTGCTTAGAGACCCTCCTCCCCTCCCAAGAGTGTTCCAGCAGACAGGAGAGTCAGTCTGCCGGCCCTAGCTCCTGCCCAGGAAGTGTCCCTGTGGTCATGTTTGTATTGCATGACACCCCACCCCTGGCCCCTGACTGACTAAGTTGGATCAACGGAGTCTCGGAGTCTCGTAGATCATGACTTGGCACACAGTGACTGTGCTGTGTCTCCGTGAGAGACCCCAAGGGGACGAAGGCAATGAAAGCCCATTCTGTGCAAAGTGAAAAGTATCGGCCAATGTCAGGGAGAAGCATGGTGCTGCCCACGAGGAGCGGGTAACCAGCCCCTCCCACTGCCCTCGCTCTGTAAGCCGTCCTGCAACCTCCAGCAGTCTCCCCTTTCCCCTTAGCCCAGGTGGGCAGGCTTACTCCAGAGGGGTTATTTAGGGTAGTGGTTACAAATGTGGCTACGGGCTCAGGCTGCCTGGGTTCAAATCCCAGTGCTGCCACTCTCATAGAGACCATATAGGACAGAGTAGCTCAAGTTGTATGCCTTGGGTGTGTCACTTAATTCCTGTGCCTCAGTGTCTTCAGCTGTAAAATGGGGATGATGATACACAGAGATGTAATGAGGTCTCAGTGAGTAAAGAAAGCATTTAGGATAGTGCCAGGCTTGAGGAAAACATGCTGTTTTTTGCAGTGAAGGACCACGTTAAACACCCCACATAGAGGGGTACTGGGAGCCGTTCTGCTGTCAGTGTGCGCCGCCTCCTGTGGCCCCATCTCTAGCCCACTTAACTGAGGGTCCCCTTCTCCCTGCCCTCTGCCTCACCTGGATTTTCCGCTGGTAAATCCTGTTTTCAGGATGATCCCGAAGAATGGATAGAATGTCACATTTTTCTGATATTAGGTTGAAAGATGTTTCACTCTGAAAGATGAAGAAGGAGAGCCGTGACAATTTCAAAAGCCACTGATGGGATTCCATCCAGTCGATATCCTCTGAACTGCCAGTTAAATGGGAAATGGTGGCCTTCGCGTGTAAGGCACAGAGGACTGTGTGACCGGTCTCCTGCAGGTGTGCCTGGATTTCCATGTTCCCTGAACGTGCAGGCAATCCTGGTTATGAGGAACTTCACCTTGTAACTTGCAAATGATTCATTTTATAGACTATAATACCTCTAACGTAAGGAGTCATGAGTTTCCTTAAACTTAAGGACAGTGGGTAAAGTGCTTGGCTGCTAACTGAAAGACTAGCAGATTGAACCCATCACCTGCTCTGTGGGAGAAAGATGTGCCAGTCTGCTTCCATAAAGATTCATAGTCTTGGAAACCCATGGGGGCACTTCTACTCTGTCCTATAGGGTCTCTATGAGTCACAATTGACTTGTAACAAGTTTAATTTTTTT
>NW_006921714.1:6443520-6448450 GCF_000298275.1 Orycteropus afer afer | reverse complement strand
CCCACCCTCCAATTCCTGAACATTCACCATGAATCAGGTACTGTGTTAAATGCTGGAAATAGAGGTGACTGGGTTTAGTCCTACCCATCAGGGCTCACCATCTAGGGGAAAAACAGTAATGATGCAGTGTGACAAGGCTCCCATGAGAGGGCACACACGGGGCCCTGGTTCATGGAGGGAGGTCCTCTACAACCACCTGGGAGTGCCTGGGAAGCTTTCACAGCGAAGAGCAGATATGGTGGAAAGGCAGTTTCATGCACTACCTACTGGTGGAAGTTCATAGTGCAGCCCAGCTCCGTGGCTCCAGTCAATTTCAAACGGGAAAGCAAGCCCTTTCCTAGAGGAGTCGGGGTCTCTCTCTCTGTGGGGCTGAGAGGAAAGCGCCTGGCAGGGGAGGGAATGGCCCAAATTGCAGGAGACATTTCTGTTCTAGCAGCCAGCTTGCCGTGGGCCTAGTCTCTGCCCTGCACTGCACCTGCTGGGTTCAGACGTGAGAGAGACCCGCTCCTCCATCTGCAGCACAGCTCTGGTTTGAGTGTGAAAATACCGTAGGAGGCACTGGCATGAAGCCACTTACGGCATGTATTCTAAGTGATGCCGGTGCCGAGGCCATTGAAACGGAGGCAGAGCTTCAAAGCACAGATAGGATTTTCATTCCTTCATTTAAGAAGCATGGCTCATTTCCTCCTCTACGCCAGGCTTTGTGATAGGTTTGTGCCTGCCTGTTCCCCATGGAGCCCAACTCTGTGTGATGGGCGCATGGCTGGAAGGTTGCAGTGACTTGGGGTGTCTGTAAATGGAAGCCCCATCTTCCCTCCATGTATCACCGTCATTTTTGATACTTAATGATTGCTGAAGCTGGCCCCCTTTAATTTTTCAAAAGTTTGTTTTACATTCAATGTTACATGAACATTTAGTTTCACTCCTCATTTAACATGCCCAACCCTAACCCAGTCTCCTCCCCTCCCTGTCCAGTAACCCTTCCCCTGTGCCCCTCCCTTTATAGTTACACACTCTTGTGTGTCCTGCATTTCCTCCGTGTGAATGTTGCCCCTCTGGTGCCCTGTGGTCAATGGCTCCAAGGGAAGTATTTCCATAGAGTGTGTGGGTGCGTCACCCTGGGTTGAGTGGTCTGCATGTACATCTTACTAACTATTGAGCTGAGAGTCAGCCCCTGGGAGTGAGTTTTAGTCCAGGCCCAGAATGTATCCCAGGACCATAGTATTGGGAGTCTCACCGGGCTCCATCAGACCAGTAATTCTGGTCATTATTGTGTTTTTGGATTTTGTTCCATGTTTTCCCTCCCACTCTATCCAGGATCTCCAGATTTGATCTTTTCCTGAGTGGTTGGCATTGGTAGCCTGGCACCATCTAGTTCTTCTGGTCTTGAGGGCCACCATGTCCTAGGGCTGATTGCTTCTACATGTCCTTTTTTTTTTTTTTTTTTTTTCTTTTTGACTCTTCTTCGCTTCCCATGATAGGAGACCATTAGGTGCATTTTAGATGGCTGCTTGAAAGCTTTTAAGACCCCAGTCGCTACTCACCATGGTAGGATGAGGAACAAGAAGGCTTTTATGTACTTTGTTGTGCCAACTGAGTCTGGTGTCCCCAAGTACTATGGTCCTGAGACGGTAGATCTGTTGGATCTTTCTCCCACAGTGTGTGGGTGTCTGTGAGGGATTACTCTGTCTGTCTTCTGTTGTTTCTGTAAGGATTGCGGGTATTTTGTATCACTGGTATCTGTGCAAGATTAGTGAAGCTGGCCACTTTGACCTCCTGCCTGCGACCACACGGCCTCCTTGGAGCACGTCAGCGTCATCCAATGGAAGCAATATCCACCCAGTGCCATGCTGCTCACCCAGGAGGGGGACAAAGCCCTTTCTCCATCTGGAGAAGTAGGTCTGCGTTTTTGATTATTGAGTGGCTCTAACATTGAGCACCCAGAAGCAGAGAGCTGGGCCATGGGATTGTACAGTGAGGGCTGCCCACGACTCCACGTTGGATGGACCTCAGACTTCTATTTGATGATGAGCTTCTCTGCCCCTGATTTACAAACCCCACATCCAGGACAGAGGAGAGACACTAGGATTGGGAGGGAGCACTTTTAAGGGGCTTGGATGTTCCCAGCTGAGTCTCCAAAGCTACATGGCATCCCTTGGCACAGCTTGTCATACTACCTCAGACTTTCAGTTCATTGTCCAACTCCCTGGAGCCCATCACAAGGCCTGGCCCAAGGAAAGAAATGAGACATTAAATGAATAAAAATCCCCATCTGTGCTTTGAAAAGCTCTGCCTAAAAGCCACCTCCTCCATGAAGCCTCCCTGACCTCCCAACTCCTCCCAAGGCTCCCTTGAACTCACACTTTATTCCTTTTCTTCCTTTCTGGTTGCTCCGGATGTGCCCTTCCCTAGATGTAGAGGGTTAGGTAGAGCACCTTCCCAGAGGAAAGCTTCAAAGTGGTAACGGATGGTGTGATAGCTCAGGTTGTGTGTCAGCTTGGCTGGACCATGATTCTAAGTGGTTTAAGCAGCTGTGATGTAATCACCTCCAAGACAAGATGTTCTGTGAGCAGCCACTCAGTTGAAAGGGAGTTTCCTCAGGGGTGTGGCCTGCTTCCAATACACACGTGGACATATGGGAACAGTCTCTGGCTTTCTGATGGATCTGGGTCCTGCGTTTAGCTCGTCATCATCCATTTCCTGGAGCTGACCCACTGGCCTGCCGTATGGCCTGCTGATCTTGTATTCGTCAGCCCTGCAGCTGCGTGAGTCAGGAGAAGCCTCCAGCTTGACGTCTGACCCATGAATTTGGGACTTGCCAGCTTCTACAATGGTGTGAGCCATTTCCCTGAGAGAAATTCTTGTCTCTCCCTAAGCCTCACTGGTTTTGCTTCTCTGGAGAACCCAGCCTAAGACAGATGGATTCATGGTCCCAAAGAACAGGGGGGAAGAGTGCTTTCAGAAGAGGGAACAGAGAATGCAATACTTGGAGTGGGAGAAGAGACTCCAGGTTTTGCTTTGGGAAGCTTTCATTCTGTACCCACCTTTCTTTGCAACAATAAGTCCGGCCCAGGCTCCTTCCTCCCTTGTGCTCAAACACTGGCAGCAGGCCCACAGAGCTGCAGGGCAAACCGATGCCAGGAGGAATAAGACAACCATTCCGGGCAGATGCTGTGGGTCGCTTTCTCATTACCCATCACCCCTTTCTTCCCCACTAACAGAAGCCTGGTTTCACTCAGGGCAACATGATGAAAAATGACTGGGTGAAGTCATGACAATCCCATCCTTCTTTCTCAGTTCTCATTTTCCCAGCTTTCCTTGCAGCTGTGGTCTTACCACACTTAAGAAAAGTCTGCCGGGGGCCTCTGGGAAGGCTTTCAGTTTTAGATAAAACGAATCAAGATAGTATGTCCCATTTCTTCCCCTTTGTGGCTTAAATGCAGATACAGTATGCAATGTCTGTGTCACAGCAGCCATTCTGTGACCATGAGGTTGAAAGCCAGCCCTAAATCCAAGGGATATGAAATAATAACAGATGTCTTTATTGTGCATCTCCCTGGTGCCACTCTCTGGGACAGGGGCTTGCACATCTTCACTGTCTAATTTAATTCTCATAACAGCCTTGTGAAGTGAGTACACAGAGTGCTTAGTCGTGGCTAAGAAGTTATCCTGACTTTGCATCCTGTTATGTTTAAACTGCATATGGCGATTTTTATAGCAGATACAAATGCACATGTAGGAATATCGTCTGCCAGACCTATGTATGGTCACGGGTTTCTTCCATTTGCCCACCCATACCTGTCTGTGTCTGTATCCACCCAGAGATCAGTGTTTGCTGGTACTCATAATGCAATATTGTGTATGCAGTCTATTTGCCTTTATTGTCTGTATGTCTTATGCACCTCTCCGTGTCTTCCTTTTCCTTAGTGCTATTGTGCTAGTCACACACTTCTGTAATATTGCTTTTCCCTTCCCCCATATCAAACTTGTCTCGTAATTATCCATTTGTTTTCTCTCTTCTCCCCTCCCCAGTAACCAACAAAGAAAATTTCCTTCCCTGTGTAAACTTTTCCTTGAATTTTTACAATAATGGACTTACACAATATTTGTCCTGTGACTGACTTATTTCACCCAGCATAATATCCTCCAAGTTCATCCATGTTATGAGGTGTTTTGCGGACTCTACGTTACTCTTTAATGTTGCATAGTATTGCGCTGTGTGTATGTACCACAGAATGGATATCCATCCATCCGTTGATGGGCACTTAGGTTGTTTCCATCCATCCGTTGATGGGCACTTAGGTTGTTTCCACTGTTGTGAATAGTGCAGTGAACGTGGGTGTGCATATGCCTATTCATGTCCCGGATCTTACCTCTTTAAGATATATTCCTAGTAGTGGAATTGATGGATCAAATGGTGTTTCTATTTCCAGTTTTTTAGGGAATCGCCATACCATTTTCCCCAGTGGTCACAGCATTTTACCATCCCACCAGCAGTGTATGAGAGTTCCAGTCTCTTCTCACCCTTGCCAGCATTTGTTGTTTTCTGTTTGTTGAATTTTGCTATTATTGCTGGAGTAAGATGGTGTCTCATTGTTTTGATTTATATCTCTCTGATGGCTAATAATGATTGTGAGCATCTCTTCATGTATTTGTTGGCTGCCTGAATATCTCCTTTGGTGAAGTGTCTGTTCATGCTCTTTGCCCATTTTTGAAGTGGATTGTCTGTCTTTTTGATGGTGAGGTGTTGGAGTTTTCTAAAATTTTAGAGATAAACCCCTTGTCATATATGTCACTGTCAAATATTTTTTCCCAATCTGTAAGTGCTCTTTTCACTCTTTTGGGAGAAGTCTTTTGAAGCACATAAGAATTTAATTTTTAGAAGGTCCCACTCACGTAGCTTCTCTTTTTCTATCTGTGCATTTTGGGT
>NW_006921714.1:6442457-6443000 GCF_000298275.1 Orycteropus afer afer | reverse complement strand
TACAGATGGAATAAGTATAGTGAAAGAATACAACCCTGACACACTCCCTTCCTGATTTTAAACCATGCAATATCCCCTTGTTCTGTTTGAATGACAGCCTCTGTAGTCTATGTACAAGTTCCTCATGAACATAATTAGGTTTCTGGAATTTCTATTCTTTGCAATGTTATCCATAATTTGTTATGATCCACACAGTCAAATGCCTTTGCATAGTCAATAAAATACTGGTAAACACCTTTCTGGCATTCTTTGCTTTCAGCCAGGATCCATCTGACATCAGCAATGATATCCCTTGTTCCACACCCTCTTCTGAACCCAGTTTGAATTCTGGAAGTTCTCTTTCAGTATACTGCTGCAACTTTTATGAATTATTTTCAGCAAAATTTACTTGTGTGTGGTATTAATAATATTGCTTGATAATTTCCACATTCTGTGGGATCACCTTTCTTTGGAATAGGTATCAATATGTATCTTTTCCAGTCAGTTGACCAGATAGCTGTCTTCCAAGTCTCTTGGTACAGACGAGTCAGTGCCTCCAGCGCT
>NW_006921714.1:6440718-6442057 GCF_000298275.1 Orycteropus afer afer | reverse complement strand
TTCAAGTCATCCTTTGACATCCTTTGAAATCTTCAGTTCAGCTCTTTTACTTCATCATCTCTTCCATTTGCTTTAGCTACTCTCCATTCGAAAGCAAGTTTCAGCGTCTCTTCTGACATCCAGTTTTGTCTTTTCTTCTTTTCCTGTCTTTTTAATGACCTTTTGCTTTCTTCATGGATGACGTTCTTGATGTCATCCCACAACTCCTCTGGTCTTCAGTTGTTGGTGTTCAGTGCATCAAATCTGTTGTTCAGATGGTCTCTAAATTCAGGTGGGGTATAATCAAGGTTTTATCCTGGCTCTCGTGGACTTGTTTTAATTGTCTTCAGCTTCAACTTGAACTCGCATATGAACAATTGATGGTGTGTTCCACAGTCAGCTCCTGGCCTTGCTTTGACTTCTGACAATGGAATATAACTCAATGGTAAAGTGAGACGAAGTTCTGATACATGGCATGACATGAAAAACATGTTGAAAAAATTGAGTGAAATGAACTACATGCAAAACGACAAGTACCGCCAGAAACCATGTATATAAAGTGTCCACAACAGGGGAATGCAGAGAGAGGGAGAGTAGATGAGTGGCTGCCAGGGGCTAAAGGCGGGCAGAGTGGGGAGTTCCCACTTAATGAATCCAGAGCTTTGGTCTGAGGTGATGAAAAAGTTTTGGGAATAAGCAGTGGTGATGGTTACAAAATACTGCAATATTAACGCCACTGAATTGTTCCCTGGACACTTAAAGGTGGTTAAAATGTTGTATATGTTTTACCACAATTGTTACAATGAAGAGAAAAAAAGCAACCCAACTCTATTTAATGCTGTTTGTACTTGGTCCGGCCCCAAATACAATCAATAGGGATGGGGAGTGAGGGCCCAAGGACATAAACTCAGCTCTATTTATTTTGCCATTTCTGAGAAGATATCAACAGCGGAGTGAAAATGAGTTTAACAAATGGGATTTAACAATGTAGAGATGAGTACTTAAATGTGCAAGACTGTCAGCAACAGTCAAAATGAAGAATATTGAGAGGCAGATTAAAAACCAAAAAACCCACTGCTGTCCAGTCAGTTCCAACTCACATCAACCCTACAGGACAGAGGAGAACTGCCCCATAGAGTTTCCAAGGCTATAACTCTTTGCAGGAGCAGACTGCCTCAGCTTTCTCCTGTGGAGGCTGATGGGTTTGAACCAGTGACCTTTGGTTTGCATTTGAATGCTTTAACCACTGTGCCACCAGAGCTCCCTAAAGTAGGATTGTTATTTGTTGTTGTTATGTGCCGTCGAGTCGGCCCCGACTCATAGCGACCCCTCCTTGGGTTTCTGAGGCAGTATCACTACA
>NW_006921714.1:6423445-6440193 GCF_000298275.1 Orycteropus afer afer | reverse complement strand
CCCCATCCCCTGTCCCCATTCCCTGCCCCTTTAGGCCCCCATAGGCAGTGGTGGGGGTTCCTAGCTGGCCTAGAGTTGATTCCTATTCCTGCGACCCCAGGAGTAAGCCCCTCTCATATGTCTTTCGATGTAACTGTTTTATTAAAAATAGTGCAACTTTATGTATGCATGCGGTCCCTGTGAAGATCCATAGGTATCATTCTATAGATGTCAGGTTCTCCCTGCCCCCTGTTCAATACTATTGAAGATCTACCCCAAGAGGACAAATGGCCCCAGGGTCAGCCTTCTCCAGCCCCAATAATGGACCCTTGGGTTAGCTCCAGGGCCCCCTAGTGGCTGCAGGTGTGTTTCTTGGGGCCTGTGGAGGGCAAGTGGGTTTCCCCCTTGGCAGCTTTCAAGTCCCAGGCCCACCTTCGGAGATGACCCAAGTTATCTCTGAAGGTACCCCCTCCCCCCAGCATGGCCTTGGTCACACCCCAGGGCAAAACTAGAGCCTTAAACCCCCCGGAGAAGCCCAGCACTTGACTGGCCCATCAACCAGACGCCACGCTCTGGATTTGGCCTTGGGGGTTTTGTTCTGTTTTCTAAACTGTGGCTGAAATTTTCCAGTATGTTATGGAAAAAAGACAGGCAGCGATGACCTGTCTGACCTCAGCAGGCCACTAGAAAGGGCTTTAGCCCTTTGCTCACTGTATGCAAATAGAGGCTAAGGATCGGTTCTCTGCTCTGCGCCAGCTCACAGCTGGGTGAGCGGAGGACCGCAGTACAGACCCAGGAGCAGACGGCTCCTTGATCGCTGCCCTTCCCCAGCGGTCCTCCCGCAGACGGCAGGCTGGGGGCTTACACTGGGCTGGAGTCCTTGTCGGGCCCTGCGCCTGATCCGTCCCTGGATATGTGCCTTCCTGGGTCTCCCTGCTACAGGGCTTATGAGCAACACCTGGCCCCTCAACATCAGCCCCACACCCCACCCCGGTCGGGTATATATGAATTATACACCAAGTCCCACCCCCAAGTCCACGGAAAGTAAGAGAGCCCCACTTTTCTCTTGTTTTCTCCCCAAAGCCTCTCTACATATCTAAAATCTCGCCCACCAAAACAAACTAAACCCGTTGCTGTGGAGTTGATCCCAACTCATGGCGACCCATGTGTTACAGTTGGGCTGCAACCTTTACAGAAGCAGGCTGCCTGGTCCTCCTTTCGTGATGCCACTGGGTGGGTTCCAACCGTGTGTCACCCAGGGAAAACCCACCCACAGAGCCCAAGGATTCCTCAACCAGCCTGAGACCAGGAAAAAGCTGGGTTCACTCCTGCCCTCCACCTAATTCCCAATGCAGGGGCCAACCAGGCTGGCTGTGGTATTCGAAGCCCTTAATGCTGCTGGTCAAAGACGTCTCCAAGGGGAGCCAGAGAGAGGCCCCCAAACCCAGGGTGATGCGGGAGCTCCCCCCCACAGCCTCTGCATCCCTGCCTGTGTGAGCCCCATGCACCCAGAAACGGAAGCTGAGAAGAGACCAGGACCTTCTCCCAGCGCGAGAAAGCCATCCGCCAGAGCCGGCGCCCGGAATTTGGACTTCCAGCCTCCTGAACTCCTGAGAGCAGACCCCTCTGTCTGTGGAAGCCACCCACTGTTACAGCAGCACTAGATGACAGGACAGCCATCTAAGGGAACATAGCACAGTGTCCAGGGCTGAGCACGTAGGCATCACTGGGGGCCGTTACTCAGGCGACCGCGTGGCCCTTCTCCACTTTCCAGCTAAGCAAACAGAGGGGACCTGCCTCTCTATCATGGGATGCCTGGCCTCTTAGAACACCTCCCACTGACCTTTGGATCTTCGCCCCCAGCCCTGACCTCTCCCGGGAGCTCCAGCCTCCAGCGGCCACCAGTCACTCATGTGTCTGATCAGCATCCCCGAACTAACATGCCCCTAACTGCTCTCCTGGCATAGTGCCTAAAGCATTTGACTGCTAACCAGAAGGTTGGAGATTCAAATCCATCAGCCACTCTGCGGAAGGATTGGGCAGTCAGTCTACTTCCAAAAAGATCTACCGCCTTGGAAACCCAAAGGGGGTCGCAGTGAGTTGGCATTGACTCGATGGCAGTGAGTTTGATTTGGTTTTTAACTGCTCTCCTAGGAGCTCTTGTGACCCTGTGGCATTCGGATGCTAACCAGAAGGTCGGCCATTCAAACCCACCAGACTCTCCAAGGGGGAGAGATAAGGCAATCTACTTGGGTAAAGATTAACAGCCTTGTAAACCCAGTAGGGGTCATCATGAGTCAGAATCAACTCTATGGCAGTGAGTTTGTTTTTGGTTTCTGGTAACTGTTCTCTTAGGAGTTCTGGTGGCTCAGAGGTTAAAGCATTCAGCTGCTAACCAAAACATTGGTGGTTCGAACCCACCATCTGCTCCATGGGAGCAAGATATGGCAGTCTGCTTCTGTGAAGATTGACAGCCTTGGAAACCCACTGGGGCAGTTCTGCTCTGTCCTCTAGGAGTGCTGTGAGTTGGAATCGACTTGATGGCAGTGGCTGAACTGCTCTTAGGCTGCCTGGGTGGTGTGATGGTGACACACTCATGTAGTGACCAAAAGTTGGTGGTTTGAGTCCATCAGATGGTGGGGTCACTGGGGTTGGCGTCACCCCTCCCCATGGCCTTCCTTCCATACCAGACTGTCACCAGGAGTCAGAGTCAATGTAATGGGAACTGGTTTATGAGCTCTCTTGCTCCCCAAGGCTTCTCCAGCTCCATAGAAGACCCCAGCTAACACTCTGCCCTAAACCTCTGCCCCGGTCCCCTCTGCTCCTGGGTCCACCCAAACCACCACCATCTCCCTCCAGGGAGGCCGCACAGCACCTGTCCAGCTGGCCTCCAGGCTTCCGCTCTTGCCCTCATCCCGACTCGTTCTCCATCAGCAGCCAGCGAAAGCTGCTTTACGCGGAAACCAGACGAGGGCACGCCCTCCTTCATGCCGCCCTGTGGCTCCCCTCATTTCGATAAAGGCTCCACCTTTACCCTAGTTGCTCTCCCCGAGCTCTGGCCACAGGGGCCTGCTTTTGTTCTTCCAACAAGACAAATCCATTCCAACCTCAGGGCCTTTGCACACACTGTTGGTCTGCCTGGATGCTCCTCTGCCTCTTGTATGACTCAGGCCTTCCCTGACCATGTTGGCCCCAAACTGTCCCTCCCCATCCCTATTGCCTTTAACCCACTGCCTTTGAGCCAATTTTGACTCATAGCAACCCTATAGGGCAGAGACGCCCATAGGGTACTCAAGGCTGTAAATCTTTACAGAGGCACACTGCCTCATGTTACTCCCATGGAGTGGCTGGTGGGTTCAAACCTTTTGGTTAGCAGTCAGATGCTTTAAGCACTACACCACCTTGTTTTTAGTTCTTCAGGGCATTGTCTGGCCCATGGGCTCACCTGCTCACATGCGTACTTTCTGTCTCTCTCCACTAGAATGTCAGTTCATGAGAGCGAAGGCTTTGCCTTGTGTGCCTGTCGTGGCCAGATCCCTGGATAGACACACAGGAATGCCCCAAACGTGTACCAAGGGAACGAGCGAACAAATGGACAAACTGGTCTCCGACTCCCACCTGGTCACCTCCAACCCTGTATCCACACCACTGCTAGAGAGATCTTCCAAGCCAGCCAGCTCTTATCAAGCAGCTGTCCCAGTTCTCTTTCCTTTCAGAATCAAACCCAGACTCCACAGCATGGCACATCTGACCCCACCTATTTTCCTAGATTCTTCTCTTCCTCCCTGCAACCACACAGGCGGCTGGCTTTTCCCAGAATGTCCCACTCTTGACCATGTTTCCAGGCCTAAAGCACAGTGTCCACTGAGCTCTACTGGAGTCTTCCCCAAGTCCTTCCTAAACACTCCTATACATCCTTCAACACCCAGCTCAAAACACCTCTCCTCTGTAAAGCCTTCCCTGACACTTTCCACTTCCCCAGAGCCCACTGGCTTCCTGCTGTGCTCCCAAAGCACTTGGCCAGGCCTCTTAGGCCATGATCAGTAGTCGGGGACTGATGTGTCCAGCCCTGGCCCAACAGATGATGAGCCCCTCCTACAGAGGGAGGGCCGGGCCTGGCCTTTCTCATCACTGCCCAGCACCCTTTGAGGGTGCCTACTGGGGCCTGGCTGAGGAACGCAAGGAGGGTGCTGTGGCTTTACTGTCCATGACTGACACTCACTCATTCATTCAACAAGTGCTAACTGCACCCCTTACTATGTGCTGGCCCCAGGCCTGACCCTCACCCACCCCTCGCCTGCCTCCCCAGGGGCTTCCAGTCTTCTATCCGGCACCTTCCTCAAGCCCAGCCCAGGGGCTCTGAAGTGGGAAAGAAAAGAAGGTGCTGGATTTTCCAAAGGCATTTGTTGAACTCTCTGCCCACCCACCCACCCCCACACACAGACACACAAAACCACCACACAGGCCCCAGCATGGTGCCTGGTACACAGTAAAACCAAAAACCCAAACTCACTGCTACCGAGTTGATTCCGCCTCATAGCGACCCCTCTTGGGTTTCCAAGGCTGTACATCTTTACAGAAGCAGACTGCCTCATCTTTCTTCCACAGAGTGGCTGGTGGGTTCGAATCACTGACCTTTTGGTTAGCAGCCTGCTGCCTTAACCACTACACCACCAGAGCTCCTTTGGCACACCGTAGGTGCTCGATAAATGCTTCATGAACAAGCAAGAACAGCCTGACACAGCTTCTGCCCCCCATGACCCATCTCCAAGGCGTCCAAGCATCTGCTGATGTGAGGGGTGGGGCTTCACTAGCTGTCAGTGGTGGGCCTTTGACCCCATCTGCCTCTGACTTCTGGTCTGAGCCAGGCCATGTGGGCAGGGTGCAGTGACAGGCCTCGCTGTGCAGTATACAAGGCTGGGGGTGGGGTCCTGGCTCTCAGCACTGGGGTGCCGGGTAGAGGACATGTCAGCCTGGATCCTGGGTGGCCAAACCCCTCATTTCCCCAGCTCCCACCACTTCCTGTGGGTGAAGTAAACACACCTGGGCCCCATTCCAGGGGCAGCAGAGCCAGGCGACCCCATGGACACAGCATGGAAGCTGGGACCTGCAGATACCCAGAAGCCCTCAGCCACGCCAGCAGCAGGCTGGCTTGTCCGAGAGAGCCCCAGCTCAGGAAAGCCAGCTGCCCATGCCCCACCCACAGCGTGCCAGGTCATGACCAGGCTGTGACCCAGGTACCTGTACACACCTATTTCCAGGACTTTGTTGTCACAAGAAAAGCTGTGGTAAAATTACCTGGGGCCAAGCGTGCCACATGCATCACGCAGTGCTCCACGCAGCCCATTATCCACATGTGCCCAACAGCGCTGGGCAGGGGATGGGCAGCTACAGTCTCTCACCTCTTAAGAGGTGGCGGTGAGCTCTGAACTCAAGGCTGTGACCTCAGGTCAGGCTGACCGCCTTTATTGTCTATAGGTTCCCTGGAGCGGAGGGCTTTTAGAGGCCATATCATTAAGTCTTCTGCAGGATGCCTGGCCCCATGGCAACCTGGCAAGTGACTGATGTCCCACAGAGAGCACTGGACTGGGAGTCCAGAGGCTTAGAGTTAGTCCCAGGTGCACTGTGGTCAGTCCAGCCCACTCCTCACTGAGGCCTCCGTTTGTTCACTTTCCAAGCGGGGTCTGGGCCTGGCTCCGAGGGTCTGGGCTCCAACAGGATCTTCCTCTAGTGTTTGCTTCACCTGGAACCCTAACTAATGCATCCGGCCACTTGGGGCGGCCTCTCCACGTGGCTCCCAACTTGAAGTCAATGTGCAGTCGCTCGGCAACAGGCAAGCTGGCCACCGGGGCACGCCCTACACCCACCCTCGGAGGCGCGGGGCTGGGAGGGGGCTCCGGTGGGTGAGCCTTGGGGTGTGTGGGGTCACCGACCACCGACTGGGGAGCCACTTAACGAAGAAGGGGCAGCCCCTAGCCCTGGAACTCCCTCGTCCCCGCTGCGTCTGGTCCTTGTACCATTGGAACAGCACCATCGGGGACACCCGGGACGGACGCGCTGGGGGTGGGGGTCCTGGGGTCTGGGCTGGCTCCCCTTTGCTGGGCGTCCACAGGGGCGCGTCCGAAGAAGGACGGGGTCCCCCGGCATCTCCCGGACTCAGTGTTCCCGAGGGTCTGAATGCCGCGGGGACGACGCTCGGGTGGCGACCCCGCCCACGGCGCCCCGCTCCCGCTCCCCCTTCCCCTTCCCCACTTCCCCCCGCGACCACTGACCATAGTGACCGGAGGCAGGTCCCGCCCCAGCGAGGAGCGATCCGGTGCGGGAGGGCGCCGCGGAGGCACTGGCCAGCTCTGCGGTTGGGTCGGGCGGCGGCCTCGAGACCGTGGGGGCGTGCGGAGAATACACCCGACCACCCCGCAAACCGGAGGGTAGACGGCCAATGTGTCCCAGGAAGACGCACGCCCCGCGATTGACGTCTGAAGCGGGCAATCAGAGATCGGGACTCAAGACGTCACAGAAAGTGGGTGGGACTTTACGTGGCTTCAGCCTATGCTGTAGGGTTTATTTGACAGGGTACCTCCCCCTTTTAAACACACAGAAAGCTTTTAACTAGCAAAGGAGTTCGCCCAACCCAGAAAGACAGGTCCTGGGTTGTAAAGGCTGAAGCACTTTTGACAAAAACTGCAGACTGAGATCTTCTGAAAGGTTAGCTGGCCCTCATAAATTCATAAAAAATGTCACCTAAGTACAGTTTCTCAGGATCAGAGGACAAGGCACTGAGGAAGCACGTGTCTTGTAAGCTTCTAAAAATTTCCTCTCCTCCCAACTCATTAATCAGGAGTTGTCCAGGTACCCAATTAATACGTGTTGAATGAATGAATTTCCAGGATGGCTCTGGCGTTGGATGGATGTATATGAGGCTGGCCGGGGAACCAGGTGCGGGTGACTCACGTAGCGTACAAGCTCATTATTACTGGACATCAAACCTATGTATCATCCAACGCTCCATTCCCCAGCCCCTGACCCCTGGAGGGTCTGCTTTGGGTCAGGGCTCCAGTGCATTGTGGCCCCCGTTTTACGAGTATTAATACTCCCACAAGTGTTGAGTAATTCTCCTTCTAGCTCCCACGCGGGGCCCCAGGCCCCAGGTAAGCTGTTAGGTACACAAACATCTGTGCCATCAAGTGTTGATCGTTGATGTGGGGGAGGAGTGTAAAGGGGGTCAATTAAGGCTCAAGGAGGAATGATGCCAACCACAACCAGACTCAGACATCCCAGGGAAGACTACAAGGGAACACTTGACATTTGTGGAGGACCTGGCATGTGTCAGGCACCGGCCTAAGCTCACCATGGATTATCTTACTTCATCCTCACAGTAGGGCCACGAGGCTCCCTTGTTAGTTGCTGTTGGGTGGATTAGGACCCGTGGCGACCTAGTGTGTGCAGAGTAGAACTGCCCCTCAGGGTTTCAGGGCTGTGACCTTTGGGAAGCAGACGGCCAGGCCTGTCTTCTGAGTCGCCTCTGGACAAGTTGGAACCATAGCCAAGCACTTAACCCTTTGCACACACACACACACACAACCAAATCCACTGCCATGGCGTCAGATTCCGACTCTGAGCAATCCTACAGGACAGAGTTGAACTGCCTCATAGGATTTCCAAGGCTGTAAATCTTTATGGAAGCAAACTGCCTCATCTTTCTCCCATAGAGTGGCTGGTGGGTTCGAACCCTGACCTTTTGCTTAGCAGCCGAAAGCTTTAACCACTTGATGGTGGACTGGGTATGGAGTGGCAAGGGAGAGAGAGGGTCTAGGGTGATGTTGAGGTTCCTGCCTGCCCAGCCAGGTGGATGAGGAACCAGATCCCAGAGGGATTAGACTGAGTGGTACTGAGTGTCTGGGTGAGCCCCTCAGCTACCATTCCTCCAAGACCTGTGAAATGGAAGTACCCGAGTTTTGTGCTCCCTGGAAGCTCTTTGGAACCCTGGAGTGAAGCTCAGAAAAGCACGGCCTTGGGGTGGTCTGTGAGAGGTTCCTCAAACAGGAGCCCCTGTTTACAAGGGATAGAGGATGAAGGATGGTGTGGGGTAAGTGCTGGCTGCTGGGCGTCTCCGCCAAGGTCCCAGGGGTCCACAGGTCCTCCAGGCAGAACTTGTAGTGCAGTATAAACACAGAGCCACTTCCAGGGGTCTTTTACTCAAAGATCTCTGCCTGGAGAAAACACGATTTTTGCATTAGGACAAAGTATTATGAGATAGAATGCAAATTTCACAAGGAGACAGCTCAGGGGGCAGGAGTGCTTGGGAGGGAAGGACACAGGGAAGAGGGGGCTATGGGGAGGAAGTGAGAGGGGAGCTGTTGCATTGTGGTAGATTACAGTCAATGTCAGAAGACAAAGTGTATCTGAACTGCTGTATGGAAGATGAATTTGCTCTGTAACCTTTCACCCAAATCACAATAAAATTTAAAATAAATAATAATAATAGAATGAAAATTTACTTCAGTAAAAATTTCAAATGAAACACAAAACTGCTAAGACATTCTGAGTTCCTCATGAAGCCTGTGTGCCAGTCCCTCTAATGGTCTAAAATCACTCTCCTCTGCCATTAGAGGGCTTTGGGGGAGAAAGTTTGAAAAACTTTGATCAAGAAAAGAGCCCCAGCCTTGAGGAGAGCCACACTTGGGCTCTACAACCTGTTTGCGGTGTGACCATGAGCAAGTTACTCCACCTCTCTGAACCAGGGCCTCAGTTTTAGTTGCACTTGAAAGACCTGCCCCTCCCAGGAAGACTTCAAGCAGTTGTTCCTCTCAGGTGGGCTATCCAACCTCCTCACAAGCCTCGCTTTTTTACAACTTGCTGAAGGAGAAGTGAACTTTGTTCATCTTCTAGATGGCGGCATTTTGCCTGGAAGAATTTCTCATGGGAGATGGCAGAAAATGGAAAAATTAGAATCCATTATTGCAGGAGTAAATGGAGGTCCCCTGTCCCTGCTGTATGCTGTGCAGGATTGATAAAAACCAAACACCAAACCCACTGCCACTGAGTCGATTCTGACTCCTAGCGACCCTGCAGGGCACAGCAGAACTGCCGCACAGGGTTTCAAGTCTGTTAATCTTTAAGGAAGCAAAGCCCAAACCAGACCCTCTGCTGTCCAGTTGATTCCGACTCACAGCGCCCCTAGAGGACAGAGTAGAACTGCCGCATAGGGTTTCCAAGGCTGCCAATCTTTACAGAAGTAGACTGCCTCATCTTTCTCCTGTGGAGTGGCTAGTGGATTTGAACCACTGACCTTTTGGTTAGCAGCCAAATGCTTTAACCACAACACCACCAGAGCTCCTTCCAAATTGTGTAAAAGCATTGGATTTTAAAATCTAAGTGATGTGCTATACCACTCTGTGTAAAAGGCAAGAAACTGAAAGCCCCCCCAAACTCCTCAGCCCATTGTAGAGATATTGTTGTTATTGTTGTTAAGTGCCGTCGAGTCGTTTCCGACTCATAGCGACCCCATGCACAGCAGAACGAAACACCACCCGATCCCGCGCCAGCCCCACAATCCCCGCTATACTTGATCCCATCATCGCAACCACCGTATCAATCCATCTCGTTGAAGGCCTCCCCCTCTTTCATCGACCCTCCACCCTACCAAGCATGACATCCTTCTCCAGGGAATGGTCCCTTCTGACAACATGACCAAAATAGGTGAGACGAAGTCTGGCCATTCTTGCTTCCAAGGAGCATTCTGGCTGCACTTCCTCCAGGACAGATCTGTTACTTCTTTTAGCAGTCCACGGTACTTTCAGCATTCTTCACCAGCACCACAACTCAAAAGCATCAACTCTTCTTCGGTCTTCCTTATTCATTGTCCAGCTCTCACATGCATAAGAGGCGATTGGAAATATCATGGCTTGTGTCAGGCGCACCTTAGTTCTCAAGGAGATATCCTTGCTCCTCAGCACTTGAAACAGTTCCTTTGCAGTTGACTTTCCCAATGCTACACGTCGTCTAATGTCCTGACATGTCGTAGAGATATTACAAGGTTCTATTTCCAGCCAGGTCTTCCTGGAATACCTTCTGCATGTGGTGATAATCTATGCAGCCATTGGTGAGTAAGCCAGTAACAAGGACACAGCTAATCTACACATTGGTAAAAATCAGGAAGGCACCCTGTTTTTCTGTTCCCTTTCCACCCCACTCATCCCCACTCCATGTACGCAAGGCCTGTGAGCACCTGTATCCACTGCTGTATCACTCACAGTTGCCCAAAGGAGAAAACAACGCAAGAGCTCACCCACCGATGCATGGATAACACAATGTGGGAGAGCCACACACTGGAATATTAGTCACCCATGAAGAGAAGTTCTGAGGCTTGCTATGTATGGCATGGATGAACCTCCAAACATTAGCTAAGTGGAATAAGTCAGACACAAAAGGGAACTAGTGATGGGCCCACATCTACTGAAATATCTAGAACAGACCAATGCAGAGCACAGTTTATTTGTGGTTTCCTGGGAGGGAAAGTGGGCGGTGTGGTCTCAGAGGCGCTGAGCATCTGTTCAGGGTGATGGGAAATTCTGGAAATGGCAGGGGGACGAACATCATGTTGCTGAGCCGCGCAAGTGAAGAAGGTTGAAATGGCAAATGTTTTGTTAGAGATTTCACCACAACAGGGCGAAAAGCAAAGGCTGGTGACAGAGCGAGCACTCCCCCAGCAGGAGAGATAGAAGCACCGCCCTGGGCCCTGGAGAGTGGGTGGGGCTAGAAGCCCAGAAGTGGGCTGTGCTCTCTGTGCCCAGGGGAGGGGCAGCTGGGGAGGCCTCCTAGGGCAGGGGGACAGGGAGAGAGCAGTCAGTGCAGAGGGAGCCTGCCCCAAACACAAGCAGGACCTCAGCTCATCTGACCCTGGGTCCTGCAGCCTGAGCGCGGGATCTCAGGGTAATGGTGGGTTGGCCGGAAACATGGCTCCCCTCTGGTCACAGTCTTGCAGTGGGACCCCTGGGAGAACCTGGGTGAGGAGTGCTTCTGCCACACCGTGGCACGAGGTCCAGGTCCTCCCTGAAGGGTGACGTCGGGTTCACCAGAGCCCCCAAGCTCTATTGTGCATGGTCACTCAAGGGCTTGTTAAGATGAAGATTCTGAGGCAGCAGGTTCAGACGGGGGCCTAAGGCTGTGCCCCCTCCCAAGTTCCCAGGTGCTGCTGGGATGCTGGCCCTCGGACCGCACTCTGAGTAGCAGCAATCTAGACAGGTACCGCCCTCCCCTTGATCCCACTGGGGCCTGTCAACCATCTGGACCCATGGACTCCTGCCTTTAGTTCCTAATTCACTCCCGTGCTCCCACCAGCCTGTTGTAGAGGGAGCATCAACTCTGAAAGCAGACAGACATGGGGTCTGCCCCCTGGGCTGTGTGACCTTGGGCAAGCCCTCCACCTCTCTGAGCCTCCATTTCCTCACCTGTAAAATGGGCAGAATCCCTCTTGCAGGGTTACCATCAAGGCTGCCCAGTGATAACGAGCTTAGCAAGGGTGCCTGAGATGCAGCAAATGCCTAACACACGTAGCGCTTGTTCTAAACTGTTGTTCTAACTATTGTTCTAAACTGAACAACAGGGGAGTTCAGTTTGGAGCCAGGTGCACTTGAGTTTATGTCCTGACTCAACCACTGACCAGCTGGGTGACCTTGGGCAAGCTACCTAACCACTCGGCACTGCAGCCGCCTCTGGTGTAAAGAGAGCCACAGTATGGACGCTGTCCAGTTCCCGGGCGGTGGGGATGGCTGGGGATGGTGGCCTGTGAGCAGCGTAGGGAGAACCTTCAGGACTATGCCGCATTCACTCACACGCGCCCGCTCACCCAGCACTGAATGCCGCTCCGGGCCAGGCCCGGGTGTAAGAGCCCAACAGACACAGGGAGGGGCCCAGGCTCCCTCTTTTTGTGAATTCAGCGACTCACACATCACTGACTCATGCTGCAGAGAGGGACCAGTAAGTTTTGTCACCAAAGAGCAGGGAAATGGCACCAGTGTCTTTTGGAGACACCTATTAAGAGCCAGGTGGGCTCAGGTTTGAAGCATCTGAGATGCTCCTGTTGGGGGCTGTGCCTGGCTCCTGCTGGTGACCTCAGAGCCACGCCTCCAAGTAGCCAGGCCATTCCTGAGTCGGGAGCATGGTGGGCAGGGCATCGGGGCCTCAGTGCGAGGGGGACGGGACTGCAGGCCGGGATGCCTGCATGTTTTATGGGACCATGGTAAGAAGCCCCATTGGCACAATGGTTAAACACTTAGCTGGTAACAAAAAGGTCGGTGGTTCGAGCCCACCTGGCGGCTCTGTGGCAGAAGGACCTGAAGGTCTGCTCTGTAAATATCACAAAAGCAGGATTTCCAAGATTTCCTGCCAAGAAAACTCTGTGGGGAAGTTCCACTCTGTCACATGGGGTCACTGGGAGTTGGAATCAACTCAGTCACACCCAATAGCAATAACAAGGCAAGGAAGCCTTTTCTAGATGTTTCCTGTCTGGTCAACCTCATTACTGGGAGCCTGAGACTCAGGATGGGACATCTTTTTTTAATTTTTATTTTTATTGTGATTTGGGTGAAAGTTTACAGAGCAGATTCATTTTTCTAAAGCAATTCATACACATTTTGTTTCATGACAATTGCAATTCCGCACAATGTAACAGCTCTCTTCCCACTTCCTCCCCATAGTTACCTCTTCCCTGTGTCCTTCCCTCACATGCACTCCCACCTCGGCCCCCAGCTGTCTCCCTGTGCAAACACTGCCCTTCTGTTCTCCCACGATTGATTGCTTCAAGGAGTGTATCTACCTGATGTAAATGTTCACCCCATATGCCTGTCTATTGGTTTACTGGAAGCCACAGGGATGAGTTTAGTTCTAGACCTGAAGGATAACTAGGGGCCATAATTTCAGGTGTGTCACCAGGCTCTATCAGACCAGCAAACCTATTTTTTTTTTTTTAAATGATTTTGAGTTTTGTTCCTCATTGTTCTCCCACTCTATCCAACATCTACTGCACTGATCCCTTTCTGAGTGGTTGACAATGGTAGCCGGGTACCATCTAGTTCTTCTGTTCTCATGCTCATATAGACTGAGGATCACATGGTCTACTAGTCCCTTGGACTAACTTATTCCATGTGTCTTTGGTTTTCTTCATTCTTTGGGACATCATGTTTTAAGGCTGGAGACCAGTGGGGACCCATTGGCAAGGGGACACATAAAAGAACCAAAGTTGATGAACTTGGAGAAAAAATTACACAGAGGGCCCAGAACCCTGTCTTCAGAGACTTGAAGTCAGTCATGTGGGGAAGGATTGGTAAGGAGACTGTTCTGGAACATTCCAAGGGGAAAACCGAGTGTTAGGACCAGTAACATGTCAAGAAATACTGGGTTTCCAATGAAGTTTTCCATTTTTTGAATACAACATTTTTCTCTAGTCATAAAAAACACACTCACTGCAGAAATTTTGGAAAACACACAAAAGTAGGAAGAAGGAAAAATGAATTAGAATCTCACAGTCCAGAGCTAACCACTGTTGACATGGCAGGCAGAGTTCTCAACCACTTCCATACATGCCCGTAGTCCTGAGGGCCAGGGTGCATGCCCATCAGGTAGACTGACTTCCATAATACCTGGGACGTCTTGGGTTGGAGTGTGTGTGGGATTGGAAGAAGGGCCCAGGTGTATCAGGCAGCTGTTGCTGGAATACAGCAGTGTATCAAACACCCTCAAAGTTCCACTGGCTGACAATGACAAGCATTTCTGGAGCACAGGTCTGTGGGTTGGCTGAGGATAGCTTAGATGTGTTGGGCTGGGCCTGGCTCCAGGGGCCAAGTCTCAGGGGTCTCATCAGGCCTGGCTCCAATCTGCAAGTTGGTCCCATGTCTGTTCCGTGTGTGTCTTACCTGGCAGAGCACAAGGGGGCAAGCCCCATGTGTAAGCAGCGTTCAGTCTCTGCTCGTGTCACAATTCACTCACACCCTAGCAGTCAAGCCAAGTCACATGACCAACCCAAAGGCAAGGAAGGATGCATTCTCAGGGTACCAGGAGGCTCTGGGCAGGGTGTGGATGTATACTTCCCCATAGGGAATGGGGACTAGGGATTCAACTTACCACACAACAACAACAACAAACCAAATCCATTGCCATCAAGTCAATTCTGACTCCTAGTAACTCTGTAGGATAGAATACAACTGCCCCATAGGGTTTCCAAGGAAGCAGTCTTTACAGGAGAGATTGCCACATCTTCATCCCATGGAACAGCTAGAAGGTTTGATCTGATGACCTTTTGGTTAGCAGGCGAATTTTAACCACTGTGCCACCAGGACACCTTCTAGTATGTCTATTCCTACATGGGGCCATGTGCCTCCCATTTAGAAACATTGCTTTTGTGTATTTCCTTCGACTCATTGTGTGTGTGTGTAATTTACACCAAGCCGGGTTTATATTTTAGCTTAATTTTCAGATCAATAGCTCCCGTCGAGTTGACTCCAACTCACGGTGACCTTCTGGACAACAGAACCAAGCACAGCCCAGTCCTGCAACATCCTCACAATCACCAGGAAGTGCCAATCCATCTCACTGAGTGTGTCCCTCGCCCTGGCTGGCCCTCTGCCCCGGCAAACATGATGTCCTCGCCAGTGACTGATCGCTCCTCGTGACGTGTCCTGAGTGAGTCCGACGGTGGTCTGTTGCGATCCGTGAGGTTCCCAGGGGCCGGTCTTTGTAAGTCCATCACCAGGCCTTCCTTCCTAGCCTTACTCCAGAAGCCCTGCTGAAGCCTGTCCTCCACAGGTGACCCTGCTGGGATTGGAAACCTCATTGGCACAGATTCCAGCCTCAGCAACACGCAAGCAACCACAACACAACTGACTGACAGATGGTGGGAGAGTTTAATTTTCACTCCTGCTTTTTTTTTTTTTTTTTACTTTATACCCTATAGTAAAAAAACCCAAACTTATTGCCATCGAGTCACCCTATGTATGTTTTAATTTGTTATTAAATATTTTTGAAAATCTGTTATTGAATGGCTGCAGAATTGTAAAATCATAAGGTTTTGGCATAATTTACCGAGCTCTGCCTCTGGGGTATTTATGGTAGATTGTTTCTAATTTTGGCTACTATAAATATATGACAAGGAGCAGAAATTTTGTTCATATCTGTAACGGACATTTCTTGCTTTTGCTTGTTCAGCACCAGGTCCTATCTCCCTCTGATAACCCCAAACCCACTTCCATTGAGTCAATTCTGACTCACAATGACCCCCATTGGGTTGCTAAGTCTGTAAATCTTTATGCAAGTACGTTGGCTCATCTTCCTCCAGGGGAACAGCTGGTAGGTTTGAAACGTGGATTTTGTGGTTAGGAGCCAAAAGCCCTACCCACCATGCCACTAGAGCTCCTTTCCCTCCAATAACCAAAAAAACAAAAACAAAAAACTTCACTGCCGTGGAGTAGATTCGAACTCATAGTGACCCCCTTTGGGTTTCCCAGGCAGTAAATCTTTACAGAAATAAATTGCCCAGTCTTCCTTCTGTGGAGTGGCTGGTGAATTTGAACCACCAACCTTCTGGTTAGCAGTCAAATACCTTAGGCACTACCCTGCCAGAGCTCCTCTGATAACAGAACCCTGATTTCACCTTCGGGAGAACCATCCCTCCTTTTTATTTCAATGCATAAAGTTCATGTGACATCCACCATTGGGTCCAGGTGAAGGGTTTTTAAAAAACAAAAAATATTCCACTTAACTTAAACAAATAAAAATTTGACCCAAGCTTGGCCAATCAGAGTATGGAATTCTCCCATAGCTGCAGAGATTAGCTTAGAAATGGACATATTGCCCAGGCCTGGCCAATCAGTGATTTGTTTACAGAGAGTCACATGATCCAGGTGAGCCAATCAGTGTGAATCCCAGGACTAGCTCAGGAGCAACAGGGAAGAGACATTCTCTCTTTTCCTCTATGCCGGCAGCCATCTTGTTTATGCTGACCTTGAGGATGTAGCCCAGATGCAGGGGAGCAGAGCCCAGAGATGAAGACAGACTGGATTCTGTGGCCCTCTAGCCCCTGGGTTAGGCTGTGTCTGAAACTGGAAGGGTCTTTTCAGGGTTAGGAGCCAATGCATTATCTTTTTTATTTTTTGTTTAAGTCAAGTTGAATTGGTCATTCTGTCACTTTGAAGCAAATAACTCAGATTTGATTTACTTATATTTCATGAGCTAGAATTACTGAGCCAAAGGACAGAAATATGTTCTAATCCTCTTGATACCAAAACCAACCAAACTTGCTGCCATCCAGTGGAATCCAACTCATAGTGACCCCCATTGGGTTTCCAAGGCTATACATCTTTATGAAGTAGATTGCTCCATCTGCCTGCCATGGAGGAACTGCTGGGTTTGAACCACTGACTTAGCAAGCAGCAGCCAAATGTCTTATCCACTATGCCACCAGAGCTCATGTCAAATTGCGTTCTGGAGGGTTATGTAAACAGAGCTCCAGCACTGGGGAGGCTGTATTATAAGCATTGGCACGTTAGCTTTTTTTAAAAAAAGTTTTCTTTTTTGTTGTTGTTGTTGATGGAAAAAATTATATGCTTAATTTTAAAAAAGTTTTGAGTGAGGTGAAATATTCATGTTTATAAGCCATTTTATTTCTTTTGTGAATCATTTGCTTAATGAAAGATTTTTTTTTTTTTTTTTTTAATTTGTAACAAAAAAAGAAACTGAAAACCAAACTCACTGCCATCAAGTTGATTCCTACTCAT
>NW_006921714.1:6420904-6422300 GCF_000298275.1 Orycteropus afer afer | reverse complement strand
TTCAGTGGCCAAAACCAAAAAAACCAAGCTCACTGTCGTCGAGTCGGATTCAACTCATAGCAACCCCTCCTTGGGTTTCTGAGGCGGTATCACTATGGAAGTAGATTGCCCAATCATCCTTCTGAGGAGTGGCTGGTGGGTTTGAACCTCCAGCCTTCTGGTTAGCAGTCAAATGCCTTAGGCACTATGCCACCAGAGCTCCCAATTCAGTGGCCAAGTCCTACTCAACTCCCCACCCTCCCTCCCTGTGTCACTCTCTCCCACGTGCTCCTGGAACACAGCAGATCCTTAGTGTTTATTGACTGAATATTAGTATCTTCTGTAAAACTCCCTTTTAAAAGTTAATTTCCTGACTCATTACTGTTCACAGCTCACCATCTGTTCTTAACTTTAAACCACTACCTAAATAAACTCATATCGGCAGCCCTCAACACCAGAAACCAAACTCACCACCATTGAGCCCATTTCAACTCATAGTTGTTGAGCTCATAGTGATCCCCATTGGGTTTCCAAGGCTGTAAATCTTTATGAAAGTACATTGCCTCGTCTTCCTCCTGCTGAGCAGCTGGTGGGTTTGAACTGCTCACCTTCCGGTTAGCAGCCAAATGCCTTACCCACTGTGCCACCAGAGCTCCTTAGCCACCCTCCAGGGGTGAGTTATTTTCAGGGCTGCAGTCATGGCTGGGATGCTTTTAACCCCAAAACCCAAACCCAAACCACCTGCCCATCGATTCTGACTCACAAGTGAAACAGTGGCTAACGCTCTTGGCTGCTAACTGAAAGGTCTGCTGTTCAAACCCATCAGCTGCCCCATGGGAGAAAGATGTGGCAGTCTGCTTCTGTAAGGATTTACAGCCTTGAAACCCCGTGGGCCATTCTACTGTGTCCTACAGGGTCACTATGAGATGACCATTACCCCAGTGGCACAATAAAATCAAGCCAGTGCCTTCCAAGTGGACCAAGTGTTGCCATCCTCGACCCAAGAATATCAGCCTGGGGGGGCTCCCTCGAGCAGCCCCTCAGGACATAATTTTACAGGTGGGAAAACCAGCCCGGAGAGGAGCTTTGCCTTGTCAAGGTTTCCCGGAAAGTGGCTCTGGGACCCTGGGGTGGGGAGGCAGCACTTGCGTGGTGCTCAGCTTCTAGGATGAGATTAAAAAAAAAAAGAAGAAGTCAGTACCGTAGAGTCGATTTCAACTCATAGCGACCCCTCCCTGGGTTTCCGAGGCAGGGTCTCTATGGAAGTAGATTGCCCAATCTTTCTTCTGAGGAGTGCCTGGTGGGTTTGAACTGCCAGCCTTCTGGTTAGCAGTCAAATGCCCCTACGCCACCAGAGCTCCCTCTAGGATGAGATACTCCCCTACAGATTCAGGACTGCTGTAAGTTCCTGTGTGGC
>NW_006921714.1:6416876-6417758 GCF_000298275.1 Orycteropus afer afer | reverse complement strand
AGTTTAAGTCTCCATTCCATCTTATTTCCAAACTTTACCAGACTGTAACCACATAACCAGTATTCCATTGATTAATAACTAAAAATGAATCTGGCTTGCCTATCATGAATATGAAACTAGAAATATAATCTAAAATGCTTAAAAAAAAAGAATGAAGAATAGACATCTAGATCAATGGACTAGAACCGAGAGTCCAGAAATAAGCACTTATATTCATGGCTTTTGACAAGAATGTCAAGACAATCAGTGGGGAGAGTCAATGAAATAACTGGTCCCAAACCAAACCTATTGCCGTTGATTTGATCCCATCCTACAGTGACCCTATAGGACAGACTAGAATTGCTTCACAGGATTTCAAATGATGTAAATCTTTACAGAACCAGATTGCCTCATCTTTCTTCTGGGCCAACTGGATAGCCACATACAAACAGAATGAAATGCCTACCACTACGTACAAAAATTAACTCAAAATGGATTAGAAATATAAATATTAGAGCTCAAATGATAAAACTCTTACACAAAAACATGAGAGTAGATCTTGTGACCTTGAATTAGGCAATGGTTTCTTCTTAGATGTGATACTAAAAACATGAGCAACAAAAGAAAACACATTGGACTTCATAAAAATGAAAAATGTTTGTGCTTCAAAGAACACCATCAACCAAGTTAAAAAAAAAAATCCCTACAAAATCATATGTCTGATAAGGGTACTTTTACAATTCAACAATAAAAAGGTAAGCAATCCAATTAAAAAATGGACAAAGGATTTGAATAGACATATCTCCAAGGAAATATACAAATGATCAATAATGATATGAAAAGATATTCAATGTCATTAACCGTTAAAAAGATGCAAACCAAAACCATGATGAGATATTACTT
>NW_006921714.1:6413336-6416086 GCF_000298275.1 Orycteropus afer afer | reverse complement strand
ATCGCTAACGGATATACAATTTCTTTTTGGGGTAAAATGAAAATCTTCTGAAATGAGACTGTAGTGATGGGTGTGTGAGTGAAAACCCTGATGAGGATACTTCAAAGTTTAAAACAGACTGTGAGTTCCCACGTATGAAATACCAAGCACAGGCAAGTGCGTGGAGGCCAGAGGTGATGTGTGGTTCAGAGGTCAGGACTGGGCAGCCTCTTGTCCTGTTGTGCACAGACAGGGTGGCTGTGAGTCAGAACCGACTCTGCGGTACCTAGCAACCAGAGGTGGGTGGGCAGGAGGGACAAAGGGGACTCAGGGCTCAGAGGACACTGTGCTCCTGTTAAGGGTGATGGGAAATGTGGAAACAGACGGTGGTGACAGCTGAACAACACAGTGGACGTAATTAATGCCACTGAGTTGTACCTGTGGAAAGTGTTGAAATGATGTACAGGGACAAGGCTCTGAGCAAGCTCTCTAGGAAAATAGCAAATTGTGCAGGCATTTCTGAGCTTCTGCCAGAAGACAGGAAATCACTGTCGGCTTTCTTGTTATACTTTGTTTGAGAGGCCCTTCATTTCTTACTTTCAAGAAATTATTATTTGTTTTCCTCTCACAACCTATTGCGAGTAAAGAAAAACAACTTGTTAATTTTTGAGAAAAATGTGAGACATATCCAGCTGTTCGCAGGGGGCACTGAGTCCCCCTGAACGTGGGTGGTGGTGCTGGTGGCACAACACGGCACATGTGATTGATGTCATTTAAAACATGGCTAACACAGCGGATTTTGTGTTATGTATATTATGCCACAATACATTTTTTAAAAAGTTGTCTCCTAAAAAAAGGAAATTACAAAAAAAGGTGAAGTTTATAACTTCTTGTGTGTGAACTGTACCTCAATGAAGCTGTTATTAAAGAAACAATAAAAGGCCTGGGCTGTCGGGGAAGGCATGCTGAGCACGTGCTTTCTGTTGCTGGTGACCACAGCTCTGCAGTGGCCACAGCGTCCTAACCGATGAGGACAGGGGCATGAGGAAGGGCCGTTCTGTTGAATTGACCGAGGGTCTCTGCAGAAGGCTCCCTCAGAGTCACTGACGTGTCCCTCCCTGTGTGCACACGTGTGTGTGTAAAGTGTGGCCAGACCTCCGTGTTTGTGACCAGGAACTGGTACCTGGGTGCATGGGTGCAGGGTGTGTGTATGTTTTGTGCGTATTGTTAGGTGTGCAGGGAGCATATGTGAGTGTCTGTATGAGTGTGTACACCGTGTGTCCGTATGGGTGTGTGTACACTGTGAGGTGTGTGTGTGTGTGTGTGTACATGTGAGAGGGTGAGGGCCACACAGAAAGACCACGCAGAGCAAATGCTGCACCTCGCACCAGATGGGTGCTCGTCACAGGTTTGTGGAGACACGGATAGAGCCCCAGGGTCCACGGTGCCCTACTGCACCAGCAGCCACACAGCTGCGGGGAGGGTCAACAGGGGCTGAAACAACTGTGGCCATGGCCACCCTCCTCACCTGAATCAGGTCGAGCTTGGAGAAGAGGTCCATGCTCTTGGGCAGGCCACCAGCAGCAGGGTGACACCGCTGGGCCATGTTGTCAATGGCCAGCCGTATGTAGTCGAGCAGCACATTCTGTGGGAGGAGAGAGAGGCAGAGAAGCCCCCCTTGGCCCCCACTCCCAGCTCCCTCTGGGGCCAAGGAAGCATCCTGGAGCCAAGAGCACCTTCTCGTTCTGGTCTGTGCTTCTCTGCCAAGGTGGCTTGGCTAAGTCCCTCCCCCTTGGGGCCTGAGGTTCTTGCCTGGAGATGTCTGGGGGCCAGACCTGGGGACTTGCTAAGGAGGCCTGAGGAATCAGTGGCCCTTGCTCCCAGCAGCACCGGCGTCCTGCACGTCAGGCCCTTAGGTTCACGGCCAGCTGGCTAGCTTTGCTTCTGAGCCTGAAGTGCAAGATCTGGAAGGGACTATGTACACTGTGGTCAGTCTAGCTCCCGGCTCCCACTCTGTGGGCCTTGCTGGGGGTCAACAGCCTCAGACCCCAACCCTCATGTGTTACAAACTCAGATCCCACGGGGCCAGGTCTGCCCAGGCCTGAGGAGGCCCTGCCGTTGCTGACCACAGCTTCCCTGGGGGAAGGTGCCCAGCACAGCTCTGGGCCTGGGGCAGGCCTGGACCACAGGCGGCCATTCCCAGCCTTGCCCCACAGTGTCCTCCCAGCAGCCCTGAAGCTGGAAGGGCACAGACTCTTGGCTCTGGTTCTGGACGAGGTCCCAGAGCTCCAGAGGTAACTACACTTCATTCTCAAGGCCAGTAAGAGGCAGCAGGAGCGCTTAAGTCCAGAAGCACTGGTCCCTGCTCAAGGACCTAGTCTGTCTGAGCATCACTGTTCTCATCTGTAAAATAGGCGTTAGATTCAACCGGAGCCTGGGCGGTGCCGACCATTAAACACGCAGCTGCTAACCAACAGACTGGAGGGTCAAGTCCACCCCGAGGCACCTCAGAAGAAAGGCCTGCTGATCTACCTGTGAAAGACCAGGCACCAAAACCCTGGGGAGCGCAGCTCTGCTCTACGTGGGGGCTGGGAGTCGGATCCCACTTGGTGGCGAGATTTTCTGCTTTTGTTTTCAAGACACAAACCAATATTTAGGAGTGCCTAGGGTTGCTATGGGAGCTCTGGTAGCATAGTGCCTAAGGCACTTAACTGCTAACCAGAAGGCTGGCGGTTCAAACCCACCAGCCACTCCTCGGAAGGAAGATGGGG
>NW_006921714.1:6400376-6413107 GCF_000298275.1 Orycteropus afer afer | reverse complement strand
TGCCATGCAGTCGATTCCAACTTGTAGCAGCCCTGCAGAACAGAGTAGAACTGCCCTATGGGTTTTCCAAGGCAGTAAGTCTTTACAGAATTGGGCACTCAACAACAATCTTTATCCCGTAGAGTGGCTGGTGGGTTTGAACTGCCAGCCTTTTGGTTAGCAGCAGACTGTGTTAATCACGGTGGCGCCAGAGCTCAGGAGGGTTGCTGACAAGAGTGCATAGCAAGCACTGGCTTCAATACCATTATTTCTATTAACCACAAACACTGTAGCCACAAAGCCAAGCAGGCGGCACCGTGCCAGCTCTGGGGCTGGGCTGTGAATTCTGTCAGACCTCTGTGCTTAACTCACTGTGACCTCAGTTTTCCCAACAGTAAAGCAGCACCTGACCCATTTTTGAGAAGCCTTGTGGAAGGTGACGGTCACCAGGGGAGTAACTAATGTGAGTGTGCATGTGTGCATGTTTGTATGTGTGTCCACATGTGTGCACGTGTATGACCATGCACGTTTGTGTGTGTGCATGCGTTTATGTGTGTCTGATGTTGTGTGTGTGTCCATGCATATATGTGTGTCTGCATGTGTGCACTATGTATGTCCATGCACGTTTGTGTGTCTGCATGTGTGCATGCATGTATGTGTGTCTGATGTTGTGTGTGTCCATGCATGTATGTGTGTCTGCCTGTATGAGTGTGTGTGCATGTACGGTGTAGGGGGGTGACTGTTGAGGAGGCGGCAGCCCCAGCCCTGGTTCCCAGCCAGCAGCCTGCACTCACACTGTGGCTGCCCGTGTCTTTCTGGTAGGGGCCTCTGTGTCCCACCCGCCGCCGCTGCCACTCCTGACTGCAGTGACACTTCTTCTGCAGCTGACATAGCTGGATCTTGAGGCTCTGGGTGAGAGGGGCAGGGTCACCTTGGTGTGGCCAACCATCCCGCGGCATCTGCCCAGGCCTGGTTCAGGGAGCTGTCTCCTGAAGGGTCAGAGCAATGACGGGGTGCCAAGTACAAATGCCACACTGGGGAGGATGGGCACATTCGGGGTGTCAGGGATCACTCAAAGCACCCGAAGAGGCAGGAAAGGTGTGTCCAGGATGACTGGGGTTCGAATCCTGTTTCAGCCTCTGGAGCACCATTTTCCTCACCAGAGCCAGAACCTGTGCCCTTCAGCCCCAGAGGCTGCTGGGAACAAGACTGTGAACAGCCTTCAGCAGCCCAGGCCTGCGTGGGGCCTACTCCTCCTGGCAGGGTGCAGTGAGCGAAGGCAGGATCTTCTGAGGCTCGGGGGCAGAGATGGCCCCACGGTGCTGAATTTGGAAGACACAGGGCCAGACACAAGCCTCCCCACTTCCCTGAGCCTTGGCTTCCTCACCTTGAAAATGGGAGGACCAGCAGGACTGGGTGCACAGTGCAAAACGTGAGGGGGCGCCAGGACCTCCACAAGCCAGACGAAACCCAGTTAAAGGCTGTTTTAAAAAATCACACTTGAGGTGGGAAGGCAAATGGGACTACATCACGAATATAAATAAGTTTGCCAGAGGAAAAATAATGAAAAAAAAAAAGAAAAAAATCCATCGTGAACAAATTATCAAAATGGGAAATCAATCAAGATGGGGTCTGACCCTGTACTTAAGTGACTCCCCTCCCTCGCCGCACCCGTCTCAGCCCTAGGAATAAACGCACCTACCTCGGGGTGCTGCGTTGAGAGTTAATGGACAGCCACTGACCAACCAAGTGACCCTGGGTAACCAAGTGACACTGCCCCGCACAAAAGCAAAACTCACGCTCCAAAGGAGAGAGAAACCCCAAGGTGGGTACCAAACAATGTAGTTTGCAGGACGGCCACTAGGGGGCAGACACTTTCCAATTATCACCCAGCGGCTCTTTGCAGTGAGCCAAGCAGCGCTCAGCCTCCCACGGTCGCTCTCCAGACACCAGCTGCAGGGAGTCTCCATCTTACATGCCTTTGCTGGGAGTGGGGCTATTTCCTCTTCCTGGACTGCCCCCCCGTTGCAGGCAAACATTCTATTTATTATGAGATAACCAAAAAGGAAGGTGGAGTACAATGCTCCAGGCACTCACTGGGAGGCAAGCGGTTCCCACTTGCTTGTTTTACAGCAACCCTGCCAGCTAGTTTGTGCTGCCTCCATTTGGCAGATGAAAAACCCGAGTGAGGCTCAGAGAAGGGTACAGACTTGCCCAGGGTCACGCGGTTGGTCAATGGCTGAGCTGGGGTTTGAACCCTGGTTGTCTGATTTCCAGTCATGGCAACCCCACGTATTACCACATAGAACTGCAGTAGGGCTTTCTTGGCTGTAATCTTTACAGAAGCAGACTGCCAGGCCTTTCTTCCTCAGTGCCGCTGGGTGGGTTCCGACTGCCACCCTTTCAGTTAGTAGTCATGGGCAAAGCATTTGTACCACCCAGAGAATACCTTTTAAACACAGGCTGAGCCTCAGGAGAAAACTAGACAGTCAGCAAAAAAGGAGAGAGGGCAGATGCAGACCAAGACTTGGGAGTGTCAGCCCTGCCCAGGCTCACCAACCCCCTGGTACCCCAGGCCATCCCTCGGGGTGTAGGGACCCCCCACCCCCATGCTCCCAGTTCTCTGGGCTGGGGGCAGGCCAGGTCTCAGGCAGCTGTTACCGGGACAAGAGCCCTGTGGCCCTCCTCTAGCGACTGCAGGCTCTGGTGGATGGTGTGGCTCATGTTGGAGAAGGCCCCCAGGTGCTTCTGGGCATCCTGGCCGGCTGAGAAGAGCCTCCCGTAGTGGTCCACCATGGCCTCCAGCAAGACCTGCTCTGGCTCCTCCTGGGCCTTGGAGCCTGGGGAGACAGGGCATGGGGGGATGGGCACAGAACGCACCACTCTCACCTTCGCCTGCGGTGGGTGATCCTAATAAAGAGAACGGGACTTCGGATGGAGCACTGGACATAAGAGAGGCCAGACTGACCCATGCTGGTCCAGCACTGTCTGTTCATCACTCTTCCACTTCTCTAAGAAACCAGAAACCACCAACCAAACCAGTTATGGGAGCTCTGGTGGTGTAGTGTCTAAGGCATTTGACTGCTACCTAGAAGGCTGGTGGTTCAAATGCACCAGCCACTCCTTGGAAAGAAGACTGAGCAATCTACTTCCCTAGTGATAACACCTTGGAAATCCAAGGAGGGGTCGCTGTCGGATCCCACTGGACAGCAGTGAGTTTTTTTTTTTTAAACCAGTTACTAGTGAGTCAATTCCGACTCCTGGCAATGCATGTGTTGAGAAATAGAACTGTGCTCCATAGCTTTGTAGTTTCAAACTGCCAACCTTTCAGTTAGCAGTTGTGGGCACCACCTAGGTGACCCTGTTGTTGTTATGTGCTGTCAAGTCGGACCCGACTCATAGCGACCCCTCCTTAGGTTTCCGAGGCAGTATCACTATGGAAATAGATTGCCCCATCTTCCTTCTGAGGAATGACCCTAGAGAAGGGGAAATGGGGGAGGGGGATGGTAAGAAGGGGGAGGGGAGCTTCCTGCCCAAGCGACCAGGTCCCAGCTCTGGAAGACGCTCATTTGCATGTGTGGAGCACAGCTGAATGGCTGGATTAGGGAGGCCCCAAACGCGTGGGGGTGTGTGTGCTGCCAGAAGCAGCACCAGGACCCAGGTTGACCTGAAGCCCTTGCTTGAGCCGGAGCCCCAGGCCCTGCTTGGCTTGGTTCACAGCTCTCTGGTGCCACCCCATCGCCCAGCCTGGCCTTCCAGCCCTGCCCTGGTGCTCCAGTCCACGGGGCATGCTCCATCCCAAACCCACCACGAGCGGCTGTTCTCTCCACCTGAGTGCCAGTCCCCTTTGCTGAAATTGTTGGGGCCCCATGAGAGATCACCTCCTCAGAGACGCTTCCCTGACCCCTGGGGCAGAGTCCTCAGGCTCCCACAGCTCCTGGTCAGTACCTCCATTACAGTGCTTAGTGTGTACCTATGGAATCGGATCAGAGTTCAAGTCCCAGTCCCACACCTTCCTGGCTGGGCGACCTTGGGCAAGTTCCTTAGCCTCTCTGAGCCTAGATAAAACACCACTCAGAAGCTGGTAAGCAGGAGTGAAAAGATTTACTAAAGAGCTCCCCGCAGAGTAAATAGTTAATGAATGGTAATAATTATCGCTGTTAGTGGTGAGCTTGAAATAATGATGGTTGTTAGCTGCCGTTGAGTCAGTTCCAACTTATGGGGACCTCACTGTGCAGAGTAGAACCACCCTGTAGGGTTTTCAAAGCTGCGACCTTTCAGAAACAGAGCGCCACGTCTGTTTTCCCAGGTACCTCTGTGTGGATTCGAACCACTAACCTTTTAGCTATAGTTGGGCACTTCACCGTTTGCACCCCCCAGGGACTCCTATGATAACACTATTAGTGATGATAGATATGCACATGTCTTGCTCCCCTTCCTTTTGTGAGAAGTTTTCAGCACTTGGAACATGGAGTCTGGTAGGAATCATGAGAGAAACAAACTAAAACCAAACCCATGCCAGCCGCCTATGTGGTTAATAACGGCAAAACCAAAATCGAAACCAATGAAAACAAAAACAAAACAATAATAATAACCAGGAAGAGTGGTGAATACGACTGTCACTCAAATTTGCACACGAACCACTAAGGCCACAGATGACGAAATGGAAGATTTTCACCAAGCTCTGCCGTCTGAAATTGGTCCACCACACAATCAAGCTGTGTTGGTCATTATTGGTGATTGGAATGTGTAAGTTGGAAACAGAGATGGGTGTTTGCTGACTGCCAGGCCATGTGCCACCTGCTTATCAAGGATAATTTCATCTAAGCCACATACTATCGCTCATTCCCATCATACAGATCACAACCCGAGACCAGAGAACATGCCAGCAGCTCCCCATCGTGATGTGCGGCCAGGGTCTGGGCCGGGCAGTCTGCCTCTGGCCCTGGGCCCTTCTTCGCCAGCGTGGCCCCGACTTTGTGCCTTCCCATTCTGTAGGTGAGCAGCTCAAGGCCCTGCGGAGCTACACGCTGTGCCTGTCCCATGGCTGGGAGGCAGCTGGACTGACAGCCTGTGTGAGCCACCGAGGGGCCAGGCTTCCCTGGAAGCTTCATACATACCCTTGGGGATCTTCTCAAGGACCTTAATCAGGAAATCTTCAAAATGCTTGTGTTTCTTGACCTCCCTCTCCAGCCTCCTCCGCCTGCAGAAATATTGCTGTGATGGCGGACCGTGGTGGTTTGGAGGGTCCCAGACTGTGACCCCTTATGATGTCCATCCTTCATGGATTCCCAGCTCAGACATACTGGGCTGGCCACCCACTGCCTTTTCTCTGAGGTTCAGTCTGACCACGCCCATTTTACACCTGAGCAAACTGAGGCACAACCAGGTCAAATCAATGCCCACATCAAGCAGCAAGGAAGGTGCCCAGGGAGCGTGAAGCCTAGTTCTTCCCGCTGCAGAGTCCACAGGCTCCTCTTCTGGGCGGAGCCCCATCTCACAAACAGCTGCCTCCTAGCAGGTGACCTGGGGCAAGGACTTCCCCTCTCTGCTTGAGTACCCACCTGTAACTTGGGCTGTGAGACCCCCTGTGGTGGGACCCCCTGTGGGCACCTAGCATATCCTGAGCACTTGGCCAGGGGTTGGGGACACCTCCCAGCTTCTGGAGGGGAGATGGTCATGCTCAACTCTGGGGGACCCTGAAGCAAAATGAGTGTCCAATAGGCCGCCTGGTCTGGGTATAGTCATCGGGAGGCAAGACAGGTAGATGGTAGCCAGCAGTCAAGGGCAGAGGGCAGGGGGGGCTCTGGGGGATCTTTGAATGCCCGCTGAGAGGCCCAGGGCAAGTTCCTCTGCCTTGCTGGGCCTCATTTTCCCATCTGTAAGTTCCCACAAAATCCACAAAGAAATAGTGTTTTCTCCAGACCACCACGGGGGGTGGCCTGTCAGCCAGCGGTGCTAACCTGCTGGGGTTCCGAAGCCCTGTGTGGATCTAATGGAAAAGTTGTCTCCTTTCTTCCTAAAATTGCTCACAAACACATCCTGTTTAATCCATGCCTGGTGTGGCTGTTGAGCTGGGAGGCAAACATAAGAACTCCTAGGGTGCTTTTTTGGAAAGGCCCATAGGGATGGCCACATCTCCATCCCTCCTTTGTGGTGGGAAGGGCCTGGACTGGCCCCAGGTCAATGGTCCAAGGCCAAAGGAGGACTGTGGTTTGGAGGACTGGTAGCCAAGCCCCCATCTCCGTCCTCATGCAGCCCTTCCTGACTCACTTACAGACCTCACCTCCCTCCCTCCATCCCCAGCCTCATCTCCTTGCCCAGTCCCAGCTCCTTCTCCCTCTGTTGGTGGCCCTGAGGCAGGGGCTAGGGGGACAGCAGGGCCTAGGACAACTCGTACTTGGCCTGGAGCTGGCAGAGTTCCTGGAATAGCATCTGCAGGTCCCCTTCCTCGTCACTGCTCTCGTGCAGGCCAGCCCCCAGGCCCGCGTCCATGACCGCGGGCATCACTCCTCACAGCCCGCCTTGCCGGAGGAGGAGTGGCCGTGTGAGCCAGGCAGAAGAAGGAAGGGCGGCCACACAGTGACCACAGCAGCGGCTTCTCTTTGGATCCTCCCAACAGTCGTCAGAAGCTCGTGGAGAAGGAGACGGAAGCTTAGAGAGGGGCTCTGACTAACTCCAGGCCAGCCAGCCAGCAAGTGGCAGGACTAGACTTAGACTCGGGGTTCACTAAAAATGTTCAGGGTCTTTGAGCCATCCCCCCAACTCTGGAAGGGTTGAGGGTGTGCTATCTGGAGCAGTATTACTGCCCTTGACATCCCATAACTGGCATAGCTCCATCACCCCCAAGTCTCAGAACCTGGCCACCAAGATACCTGGAGGACTACCAACAGGTGCTGGCTTCCAGTGACGTTCAGGGAGGAGTCATGGGGCCAGAGAGCAGCGTGTATAGGGAGGGAGCACCTTCATCGTCCATCTCGGTGCACTCACCCTCCCTCTCACCCATCCACACATTCATCCATTGAACCAACAGCACAGACTCTGAGCTTCTGCAGCGGGGCTACAGTGGCGACAGACGCTGACAGACGCTGAGCAAGCTCCCAGTCCAGCTGAGAACAGGGTCTGCTAGCGGGTGGTTTCCACCAGCCTTGCAAGTAGTTCCTTGGCCACTCGCCCAAGGCCGGCTCCAGTTATGGCAAATAGGAGAAAGCCTTCTGAGTGTGATACACATTGGCCATCTGCTGGGCCAGCCCCAGTGTATGGGGGAGCAGGACAGAAGATGAGGGGCTTTGTGGTCAGCCTACTCAGCCCTGAGCATTAGGCGTGGGTGCAGGGGCACAGCGAGGTAGAGGAGGAAGGGGGTTAGTTAGTGACTCACTCACAACTCCAGGAGCACACAGCCATAGCTGGCTGTGACATCACAATGCTGGCTGTGACGTCACAATGCTGGATTCCGTCCTCATAAGGTCCCTAGTGCAGAGCCTCCTGTGGCTGGAGAGCCAGCTTCTCCATGGTCCTGTGCCCCCTCTACCTCCATCTCCCTGGTTCGGTCCCCAAGGAGAAGGAGTGAAGAGGCACTGGAGACCCTGTTGGAGACAGGAAGTTCCACTGGAGACCCCATGGGAGGTCCCACTGGAGACCCCACTGGAGATGCCACAGGAGGTCCCACAGGAGACCCTACAGGACCTCACAGGAAACCTCACAGGAGACCCCACAGGAAACTTTACAGGAGACCCCACAGGAAATCCCACAGGAAACCTCACAGGAGATCCCACAGGAGGTCCCACAGGAGACCCTACAGGACCTCACAGGAGACCCCACAGGAGATCCCACAGGAGACCCCACAGGAGACCCCACAGGAAATCCCACAGGAAACCTCACAGGAGACCCCACAGGAAACTTCACAGGACATCCCACAGGATACCTCACAGGAGACCCCACAGGAGACCTCACTGGAGACCCCACAGGAGACCCCACAGGAAATCCCACAGGAAACCTCACAGGAGATCCCACAGGAGACCTCACAGGAGACCCCACAGGAGACCTCATTGGAGACCCCACAGGAGACCCCACAGGAAATCCCACAGGAAACCTCACAGGAGATCCCACTGGAGACCCCACAGGAGACCCCCACAGGAGACCCCACAGGAAATCCCATAGGAAACCTCACAGGAGACCCCACAGGAAACTTCACAGGAGATCCCACTGGAGACCCCACAGGAGACCCCACAGGAGACCTCACTGGAGACCCCACAGGAAACTTCACAGGAAATCCCACAGGAGACCTCACAGGAGACCCCACAGGAGACCCCACAGGAGACCCCACAGGAAACCTCACAGGAGACCCCACAGGAAACTTCACAGGAGATCCCACAGGAGACCTCACAGGAGACCCCACAGGAGACCTCACTGAAGACCCCACAGGAGACCCCACAGGGGACCCCACTGGAGACCTCACAGGAGGTCCCATTGGAGACCTCACAGGAGACTCCACTGGAGGCCCCACAGGAGACCCCACAGGAGACCCTGCTGGAAATGTGGGTTATTTTTATCCTTTCTTTCAAGGCTGGTTATCTGCGGTTGGGGCAGGGGGGTCACTCATGGTGTCTCCCCTTTCAGGCTACCCAAACCCCAGAGGCCTATCCTGGGATGACTCCTTCCATCCCTGCCACCTGACTGTAGGTGGTTGCAGCTCAGGTACTTCCCCTGTTGGCACCCAGCGTCCCCTGAACTCAGCCCAGCCATGGCTCAGGACCCAGCCCTGCCCCTGCTTTATGCTGGGCCCTGTTAGCTGCTGGGGGAGTGGGCCTGGGGCCACCTCTAAGGGTCCCCGCTCCATCCATTGCCAGGCCTCTTCCCACAGAGCCAGGGTCTCCAGGAGGGCAGCCTGGGAAGTCACAGCCTCAAACGGGCTCCCCTGGGAAGAAGACTGCTGAGGGTAGGGAGGGACTGCAGTGGGGGCAAAGGTGGAGGCTGGAGCCCAGGCAGGGGCAGGTACCAGGGCAGGGACGGGGTAGGGGAGGAGTTGGGGCGGGGCAGGTGAGGGTCTAGGGAAATGCAGGGGTGCAGCAGAGTGAATTACCCAGTATGGCTTTTCCAGCCAGTCTTAGTGATTATGGATTACTGGGTGGGACCATGCAGATAAGGTGTATAGAGTTCTAAAGGGTTTGGTTAGTTTTGTCATTCTGCTAGGCTTCAAACGAGCCCTCCTAGAGGTAGAAGAAAAGAGATCTGGTGGCACAGAGCCTAAGGCATCTGACTGTTAACCAGAAGGTTGGTGGTTCAAACCCACCAGCCACTCTGCGGAAGCAAGACTGGGCAATCTACTTCCGTAAAGATTTACTGCCTCAGAAACCCAGTGGGGGTTGTTATGTGTTGGAATCGACTCCATGGCAGTGGGTTTGGTTTTTGGTAGCGGCAGAAGGGGGGATCTCACCCCCATCAGGAGAGAAGAGCCGGGACTGGCGCTCTGGAGGTGGGGTGGAGTGGACCCGGGCAGAGGCTTCAGGCTGAGATGGTGGCTGAGAGGTTGTGGCGGTGGAACAAGAGGCGTGAGATAGAGCAGCGGGCTTGGTGGCCCACAGAACGAGACAGCTGGGTGTCTTTGCACAGGAGGCTTGCTGGCCGAGTGGGGTGTACCTGGATGTACACCCATTTCAGCAGAGCTAAAAGAGCTTTGTACACTCGCAGGAGCAGGGCAGAGGCCAGGCAGACAGGCCACGGGCCAGAGAGGCGTCCCTGAGGCACAGCAGAGAGGAGACTGTCCTGATCGAAGAATTGTATCCTGAGTGTGTTCCTGAGCCCGAATTGTGACTTGTTACTTCCCTAATAAACTCCATATTCATGAATATTGTCTCTGAGTTCTGTGTAGCCACTGCAACGAATTCTCAAACCCAGCAGAGAAGTAGTGAGTGCTGTGGGAGGGGCGGTTGGCATCAGAATTGGTAAAAGGCTGGAGGGTGGCGACGTGTCTGGCCTCGTGGGAATAAGCCTTGGGCTGCTGGTGGTGATTCTGTCTTCCCCTCTTGGGGCTGGAGGAAGTCAGAAGATGCCACCTCCACACCCTTTTTGCAAGGAGTCTGAGCAGAACCTTTAGGTGGCAGAATTGGGGCTGATGCAGGCGCATGAACAGAGGTCGGGTGGGGGCCATGACTGGGACACAGCCGTGAGGCAGGGGCTGGATCAAAGTCTGGGGCTGGCATTGGGATTAGGGAGGGGTGGGACTGGGGTCATGCCTTGGCTGGGGCTGGGGCTTTCAGGGGCTCTGACTACTCCTCAGCTCTTCCCCCAATTACCCCTCATTAATGGGAACTGGATTCAGTCCCTGACAGCCCAGGAGTCCCCAAGCAGGTCCCATGTCCCACCCTCCGTGGCTCTGGAGCATCAAACAGTTGCCCGGAATAGGAGTTAGTGAGCAGAGGTCAGGTGGGAAGGGCAAGGACACTCCCGGCAGAAGGACAAAGGCTCAGAGGTGCACAGAGCCTGCGTGGCCTGTGAAGACTGAGGGCAGATCCTTACAAGCAGAAGGTGAAGATCAGGGGCCAAGTGGTTTGGGATGTGGCTGGAGAGGCGCTCGGCAGAGTGCGTCAGCCAGGGTCCAAGGCTGCCAGCAGCGGAAGCTGACCAGGCTCTTCCAGGCAGAGAGGGCAGCCGTGGATGACCATGAAGGAGGGCACAGAATCAGAAAAAAAGCTGAAGGGCCCAGGTCCAGAGAGCACAGGGGCCCGAGAGGCCAGTCCAGCCTCAAGAATTAAGGTGCATGGGAAGGTGGCCCAGTTGGCTGAGCTTGGGTCATATGTCCACCCCTTGACATGACTGCTATCACATCAGGATTCAGGCCCACCTCGTTTTATTGCGTTTTGCTTTATTGCACTTTACATATATTGTATTTTTCACCAATTGAAGGTCTGTGGCAGCCCTGCATCAAGCAATTCTATTGGCTGAGTCTTCATGTCTCTGTGTCACATTTTGGTCATTCTCACAATATTCTAAACTTTTGCAAAATACTATTGCACATTCCATAGATTACAGTATACTGTAAACCTAACTTTCATGTGCACTAACCAAAAAAAAAAAAAAAGCAAACTCACTGCCATCGAGTTGGATCCGACTCATAGCGACCCCTCCTTGGCTTTCCGAGGCGGTATCACTGCAGAAGTAGATTGCCCAACCTTCTTTCCAAGGAGTGGCTGGTGGGTTTGAACCGCCAGCCTCCTGGTTAGCAGTCAAGTGCCTTAGGCACTATGCCGCCAGAGCGCCTCATTTAATCCTAGGCACTGTAATTGTTGACACTTTAGTCTCTGGGTGGCACAAATGGTTTATCAATCAGCTGCCAACTGAAAGGGTGGAGGTTTGAAAGACCTAGTGATCTGCTCCCAAAAAGTCTGCCACGGAAAACCCATGCAGCACGATCCTACTCTGACACACGTGGGGTCACAGTCAGTTGGAATCAAGTCGATGGCAACTGGCTTGAGTTTTTTGGTTTTGGCTGTAATTATCCCTTTACAATTCTGGAAACTGCAGTTCAGGGCTCAGAGTAGTTATGCACTGTTCTGAAGGTCACACAGCAGTCCGTGCTGCCTAACTCCACAGCCACAGCCTTTCTTTCTGCATCCAAGCTTCACTCTGACTGGGGAGGGGGCCAGACTTGTCCCTGGGGGCCACTGGGGCTGCAGAGCAGGCAGGGGCTGGAATGCCGGGCAAGAGGCCTGGCACTCCCTCTCTTGTCCAGCAGCCCAGTCCCTGGGGACAGATTCCAGCCCCTTGTGTCCTTGTTAAGGCTTTTTAAAAACATTCTCTTGTCATCTAATTGCAGCTGTGCCCTTGACAGAGGCTCCCAGCTCCCAAGGTTCTCTGTCTCTGTGACAGACTTGCCTTGGGTTTCTCTCACCCACAGCCCCGGGGACTGAGCTGGCTGGGAGGTCTGAGGCCTGGGCCCCTCGCCAGCTGTGGCCTTGGCAGCCCCTGCCTCTCTCTGGGGCTGGTGTTCTCTTTTCCAAAGTTCCTTCCAACCCCATCATACATCAGTGACTCTGCCCCAGTGATGGGGGTGGGGATGTCGAGTCAACGTAGTTGTTGAGATGAGGGTAAAGTGGCGGCAGAGGAGGGTGGAGGAGGAAGAGGAAGAACCAGCTCGGTGAAGGGCTCTCTGAGGCAAGTTGGGGAGGGCATGGGGTGGAATGAAGTACCAGGGCTTCACACGCCCAAGACCCAGGTTCAAATTCAGGGTTAGGCCTGCGCCCTGCACTTGCTTTAATATTCTTCCATCTCTGTCTTGAAATTCTTAAATTTGAATGAGTGGCCCAGCATTTTCATTTTGTGTTGGGCCCACAGATTACGGAGCCGGCTCTGCTGCTAGTTATTAGCTATGGGCCCTTGGGGGAGGTACTTCACCTTCCAGACTCTCAGTTTTTCCATCTGTCAAATGGACCATTTCTTCCACCGCCTTGGAGGGGCCTTTGAGAATTAAGTGAGAGCACCCAGCTGGAGACTCAGGCAGCGACAAACCCAGCGAGGCGTCCATCGGAGGTCGTCAGGACAGTCGCTGCTTAGGGACCAGATGGCAAAAACATGCCCGGCGCAGCCTCCATCGTTCCCAGCCTTAGCTGCCTGCTCTCTGGCACTTTTCCAGAATGCTGCAGGCCAAGACCTCCCGGGGAAGCAGTGAGTACGCGCTCCCCACAGCCCTGGGCCTGTGGCTCTATTGCCAAGAGGTTGAGGGCCTCAGGCTTGTCCTCAGGTTCTGCGTCTGG
>NW_006921714.1:6383853-6384500 GCF_000298275.1 Orycteropus afer afer | reverse complement strand
CACACACACACACACACACACACAGGGGTTGGGGGAGACAGATGCCACGTCAGGATCCTCTACAAGTAAAGGAACAAAGGAACAAGGGGCTAAAAAGCAGTATTTGCAATGAAGAAGTCGCCGGTCTGTCAGGCGATCTCTGGCATCATTTCTATCACCAGGGCCATGTTTTCCAACCACAGACGATGCTTCTTTGTTCTCAACTTTCACATTCCAATCACTAGCAATTATCAATACATTTTGATTGCATGTTTGGTCAATTTCAGACTGCAGAAGTTGATAAAAATCTTCAATTTCTTCATCTTTGGCTTTAGTGGTCGGTGTGTAGATCTGAATAACAGTAGTATTAACTGGTCGTCCTTGTAGGCATATGGCTATTACCCTATCACTGACAGCACTGTACTTCAGGACAGATCCTGAAATGTCCTTTTGGGTGATGAACTTCACGCCATTCTTCCATTTGTCATTCCTGGCATAGTAGACCATGTAATTTTCTGATTCAAAATGGCCAATACCAGTCCATTTCAGTTCATTCATGGCTAGAGTATCAGACTTTAAGTGTTCCATTTCACTGGACCCTGCTATAGGTTGGGAATTAACTCCTGCCCAATCCCTTCAGGGGGCCAATCAGGAGAGAGAACTGAATG
>NW_006921714.1:6379471-6383208 GCF_000298275.1 Orycteropus afer afer | reverse complement strand
CCTGGCTGACGACAGTTTGCCACGTGCCGTCATCCACATTCTTTCCTCTTCCACCTTAATGCAGATGGACATGGTGACCTTGGAAGTCACATAAGGAAGGCAGAGACACACATGGAAGAAGGTTGGGTCCCTGAACCACCACTGGGAGGAGAGCCATTTGACAATTAAGCCCAGCAGCTGTGGGCAGACTTTTCAAGAGGGAGGCATACACTTTTGTTGTTTGAGCCATGCTGTTTTCAATCACCTCATATGCATGTGAAGGCTGGACAATGAAAAAGGAAGACCAAAGAAGAGTTGATCCTTTTGAGTTGTGGCGTTGGAGAAGAATGCTAAGAGTACCATGGACTGGTAACAAATCTGTCCTGGAGGAAGTGCAGCTGGAATGCTCCTTGGAAGTGAGAATGGCCAGCCTTCGTCTCACCTACTTTGGTCATGTTGTCAGAAGGGCCCATTCCCTGGAGAAGGATATCATGCTTGGTAAAGTGAAGGATCAGTGAAAAAGGGGAAGACCCTCAACAAGATGGAGTGACACAGTGGCTGCAACAATGGGCTCAGGTATAGCAAGGATTGTGAGGCTGGCACAGGGCCCGGCAGTGTTTCGTTCTGTTGTGCACAGGGTCGCTACGAGTTGGAACTGACTTGATGGCACCTAACAACAACAACAACATGTTGGAATTAATTTGTGACAGTAGCTAAGCTTTCTTAATTCAGAGAGCAAGAAGCTGGGCCTTAGAGCTGGGAAGACTTCAATCAGTCCTGACTTACTACTTATGGTCTGGGTGCCATTAAATGACCGCATTTAATCGCATCACAAACTGACCAATAGGAATCACTGTCCCGTTTTATGGATGAGGAAACTGAGGCCAGAGTCACATGGCTAGGAAGCAGCAGAAGGCATTCAAGCTGAGTTTGAACCCAGATCATAGTCCACAGGACCCTTCTATCTCCTCCCTTCTGGATGTCTTTGTCCTGGGCCCCAATCCCTTCAGGGTTCTTCTGTGACTTCATGGCTGGTCCTGAGAATGTAGCCAGGTCCCTGACAAGGGGCGAGGGCAGCTTATGGGAGCAGGGGCCGGGAACACCTTCCCGTGGCTCTGAGGACTCCAGGGTCAATGTCAGGTGAGTGAGGAGATGCCTTGTTCAGCCCCCTCATCCTCCCATCTTCAGGGTGAGGTTGTTGTTCCCAGGACAGCCTCTCACCACTCAACATGGGAAAGAGGCAACACCTTGAGGGCAAGAGGCCCATGGCCACATCTGCTTGGCCTCGACTCCTTTGTGCCTCTTGCCCAAAGGAGGTGGCTGGAGGGCTGGGTTCTATGTACGGCACCTGTGCCTTGCCCCTGTCCTTCTTCCTCCTGGTGGAGAAGGTGCATATAAGTATCGCCAAGGAGGACAGAGCCGAAAGAGAATGAAGACCTCTGCTTTCCATCCCCAAGCCCTGCTGGTAGCCCCATTTGCTGTCAGACCCATGAGGGCGGCACAGAGCCAGGCAGAACCCCTCAAGGCATTGATCCAATTGGCTCCCGCCCTTCAGGTTCTCTTGCCCTTCGAAGTCTAAAGCCTTTCCCGAGAGTCTGACCAATTCCCAGGGCTTATGTTCACTATGCCCCCAAGGCCCTGCTCCAGGCACACTGTCTCCACCCGAAGTGGACCCCCAGGCTCCGCAGTGCATCCTGGGGCTCCGATACTCTGTCTACAGCCCCTGCCACTCCAGAGTCTGAGTGACCTCCTGTGAATTGTAGGCGGGCAGAGGGGTCACCCATGTGCAGGGTGTGTCTTCCTCAGCACCCTACTCCCTCTCCTCCATCCTGGGGTCCAAGTCCTTCCCCTCGGGTGTGTGGAGCTGCAGCCCCTCCTCTAAGGCCCAGGGTGAGGGAGGAGGTTCATCTACCCCCAACGTTTAGTCAGATGTTTTCTTAACAAAGACAATTCTCTCGGTCTCTCTCCTTCCCCCGTCCCTCCTCTTACTACCTTCACCTTGACTTCCACCTACCCCCACCCCTCCCTCACCCCCACTTTCTCCTCAATCCCTTCTTTCTGCTCCTCCTTCTCTGTGAAGTTCTGCCTCCCTGCTGGTAGTGGGTCTACATGCCAGCAGCTGGCATTGCTTCTGACTCTTAGCAGGGCTCATGGCATTTAATCTGAGCCTTGAGGATAAAAATAATAACAGTTATAGTTATTGGGCCCTTGCCTCCAATAAGCCACGGATCTAGACTTTCTTGGTATGTTACTTTACTTGAGGTTTACCTAGGCCCATGAGCAAGGGGCTACAGTTGTGACGACCCCTACCTTACAGACACACTGTCCCTGGGTGGCACAAACAGTTTGCTTGACTATTAACCAAAAGGTTGGTGGTTCAAACCCACCCAGCAGTGCTGTGGAAGAAAGCCCTGGTGATCTGGTTCCATAAAGGTTATAGCCAAGAAAACCCGATGGAGAATTCTACTGTGTAACACAAGGGGTCACGGTGAGTTGGAATTGAAGTGAGAGAATCAATGCAGAGAGGAGGCAGAGAGAAGGACTAAGTACCTGCCCACTGCTACCAGGGGGTAAGGGCAAGGCATGAACATGGCTGTGAGATCCAACACCCACCACTCCGCAGACCAGATGGGTCAGGTCCAAAGGATCTATCAATGCGCAGACAGGTGGAGCAAGGGCGGAAGGGCTGAGTGAGAGACGAGGCTGTGGAAGTCCTGTGGGGCAGACAGAAGAGGTCTTGAGTGCCATACCAAGAAAACTGGGCACAGTGCTATCAACCACAGCTATTCTGATTCTCCCAAGTTCATCCTTCCCCTCTGGGCTGCAGCAACCCTCGGCCCAGCAGGTACCAGACTGTCTGGGTTAGAAACCAGGCCGCTGGGGACCACAGCCTGGAGATGGTATCCAGCCCCAGTGGTCCCTTCCAGAGACATGTGCTACAACAGGCACTTGATCCCACTAGGTCAGGCACAAATGCTAAATATAGGCCCAGAGGCCCCAAGGACAGGGTGAAAACAGGCCAGTTGGCCAGCCAGGAGGGCCACAGAATAGGCCCCCACTCCTGCCTCAGCCAGAAACCAGCTCTCATCCCGGGAGCCAAGGGGCTGGCAGAGCCTGGTGCCTGCGGGGTGTCCACCCCCAAGCATGGCCCTGGCCACGGGCAGCGTGGGTATGTGAGCCTGGTCACACGCCTTCAGGGCCAGCCAGGAGATATGACAGTGCAGTTTGGAGGGATGTTGGCTTCGGTGCACCAGAAAAATTAGGATGAAAGGGAGACAAGGAAGAGAGAGAGACACACACAGCTTCATATGAAGGAGAGAAGCACATTAAAGTCCAGAGCCCACTCCAATGGCATGGCCGTGGAAAGAGCAGCTTAAAGTCTCCAAGCCTCTTCCTCCTCGTTGGTGAAGTGGAGAGGGCACGTCCACCCCTTGCTGTCCTTGGGTCGGCCCCCAGCTCCCACGTCCACCCCTTGCTGTTGTCAGCTGTCATCGAGTCAGCCCGACTCATGAGACTCCATGCACAATGGAACGAACAGCGGCCTAGTCCTGCGTCGTCCCCACGAGTGGGTGGGGTTGGGCAGTTGCGATCCATCAGGTCCTACTGGCTGAGTTTCAGAAGTAGGTCACCAGGCCTTTCCTCCTGGCTCCTCTCTGCCTGGAAGCTCTGCTGAAACCTACAGCATCACAGCAGCTCACTGGCCTCCACTGACGGGCTGAGCATAGGGACATTGGCCGGGAATCAAACCTGGCTCTCTC
>NW_006921714.1:6366246-6379076 GCF_000298275.1 Orycteropus afer afer | reverse complement strand
GCTGAGGTTGAGAAGCCCAAGGTTGACAAATAAAAAGGCACAGTCCTGATGTTACCAAACCACATGGCAGGCCATTAATTCAAGTCCATTGGAAGTCCCAAGGTTGGCAGAGCATGGCAAGTTGCTGAGCACCGACATGGCTACATGCAGGGTCCAAGCGTGCCATAGGCTAGAGACCATTCCCCAAGGCTTCTCCTTATATACAGGAAGCAGACCCCATCCCAAAGGCAGATACTCAGCTGCTTGTGGTAGATCCCACCATGGAGTTGATTGCCAGTCTCTTCATGGGGCATAACTACCACCAGCTGCCCAGCCACTCACCCAGGCCCACCCAAGTTGACACACAAACATCACTACCACATGTGGGGAGGGAGCCGCCATATTGACTTGAGGTTTGTTCAAAAGCTGACATCTTGACCTGGGACGTGGTCAGAGGCATCTGTGTGTGTGTGTGTGTTTGTCTAAGAAGTCCACATGCACAAAGACCAGCAGCAAATACATGCTGTAAGTGAATGCCGTCCAACCACGGCATTATCTTAAAATTATGGGTGATGGGAGCTTGAATCCTAGGGTTAAGAGTTTCTTCCAAAATAATTACAAAGACAAAAAAAAATTATTTTTGAAAATACTTACATAGGCTTGATTTCAATTCCAACTCTTTGGTGATCAAAGCATTTACTCTCCAAGAAGAAGGATACATGGGCGCCGTCACTTACAGCCACTCCTTCTGGCTTCACAGGCTCTCAGAGTTTGGAGGGGCCTGCGTTCTTGGAGACTCTGCACTGCAATCCCTTTCTCCATTCTCCGTGCTTCAGAGGAGGGAAAGATTTGCACAGGTGCACATAGAACTTTCCAGAAGGACCCAAACCACCACCCTGGTGGCTGGGCCTGAGTTCTCTCCAGTGTGCCCTTGAGCCCACCTCCACAGCTCTTGGTTTACACGTCCCACATGTGCACACAGACCTTCACACCAACACCAGGGAAAGCTGGGGAAGTATCTTTTCAGGAAACAAGAGACTTCAGCAGTTGTGATGTCTTCAAGACTCACCAACTGTCTTGCCAAATGGGGGATTAGAGTCATCTGCTTGCTGCACTTAAAAAAAATGTACACTGTGTCTGTCATGTGTGAGCCATGTGCGTGTGTCTGTGTGTGCATGTGTGCATGTGTGTGTCTGAAAGCACCAGACCAGTGGCCAGCAGGGAGACCTTGCCTGAGCAGGGCTGAGATCCACTTAGTAGCCCCCTTTCCTGCTTAAAGGAGAGCCCGAACTTCATGGCTCCTTAGCTGTGTTCAAACCACGGCTGCACTTCCCTTTGCCGGTGACCTTCAGAACTGGTTTATGAGCAGTTCAATGAGCAATCACATTACATAATGGTCACAAGGCATTTGGATTCCAAACACCAGGCCACCTGACTGCAGCTATTCTGTAAACCCAATGCCACCCTCCAGCAGGCAGGCGCCCACCCTCCCATTCAGTCAGCCCCAGGCCTCACTCTGCCCGCATGGGTCCCCCTTCCATGACCCTGCACTCCTCCAAGCAGCATTTCTCAGTCTCAGCGCTGTGGACATAAGGGACTAGATCTTCTAGGCTGTGGGGTGGCTCTGGACATTGTTCAATGTTAAGCAGCATCCCTGGCCTCTAACTCACTACATGCCAGTAGCACCCCCTCCCAGCAGTGACAAATGAAAAGATCTCCATACCTTGCCAAATATCTCCAGGGGTGGGGAGGGCAAAATCAACCACCCCCATCAAAACTGCTGTCTCTGACTGACCACCATCGCTTCCACCTCTATCAGGAAGTTTGAGGTATAACAACCTCTAATATACATGTCCACCATTTGTCCGTCAGTATATCTTACTGTGGCAGCTTGCACATTGCTGTGATGCCAGAAGCTTTGCCACCAGGATTTCAAACATCAGCAGGGTCACCCATGGTGGATGGCTTTCGCTGGAGCTTCCAGACTAAGACAAACTAGGAAGAAGGACCCGGCCAGGTCTGCTTCTGAAAAACTTGGCCACTGAATACCTCATGAGCAGCAGTGAAACACTGATACGGTGCTAGATGGAAGGAAGATGGGGTACTCCACTTCTGTAAAGATTTAATTTGCCACCTCAGAAACCCAGTGGGGTCTCTATCAGTCAGAATCGACTTGATGGCACTGAGTTCGGGTGCCAGAAGATGAGCCCCTCAGGTTGGCAGGCACTCAACTGGAGAAGAGCTGCCTCCTCAAGGTAGAGTCAACCTTAATGATGTAGACGGAGTGACGCTTTCGGGACCTTCATTTGCTGATGGGGCATGACTTAAAATGAGAAGAAACAGCTGCAAATAGCCTTTAATAATCAGAACCTGGAGTGTATTTAGTATAAATCTAGGAGAATCAGAAGTTGTCAAAAATAAAATAGAATGCATAAAGATCAATAACCTAGGCATTAGTGAGCTGAAATGAACTGATATTGGCCATTTGTAATAACACAATCATATGATCTACTATTCTGGGAATGACACAGTGAAGAGGAATGGTGTTGCACTCATTAAACATACAAAAAACAAAAAACAAACAAAAAACATTTCAAGATATATATCCTGAAGCACAATGCTGTCAGTGGTGGGATAATATCCATATGCCCACAAGGAAGACCAGTTAGTATGACTATTATTCTAGTTTAGGCACCAACCACTAAAGCCAAAGATGAAGAAATTAAAGATTTTTTTTTACCAACTTCTGCATCTGAAATTGACCAAACATGCAATCAAGATGTACTGATAATTACTGGTGCTGGGGACAAAGAGGAAGCATCAGTAGTTGGAAAATGTGGCCTTGGTGAATGACTCCAGAGATTGCATGACAGAATTTTGCTTACTCGTTTATACTGAGAAATGTGGAAGACAGCTACTGGCCAACTGACTAGAAGTGATCAATATTTGTGCCCATCGCAAAGAAAGGTGATCCAACAGAATGTGGAAATTTTTGAACAATATCATTAGCATCACATGCAAGTAAAATTTTGCTGAAGATATTTAAAAAATGGTTGTAGCAGTGTATTCACAGTGAACTTCCAGAAATGCAAGCTGGATTCAGAAGAAGATGTGGAAAGAAGGATATCACTGCTGATGTCAGATGGATCTTAGCTGAAAGCAAAGAATACCAGAAAGATGTTCACCTGTGTTTTATTGACTATACAAAAGCATTCAACTATGTGGATCATAAAATGTATGGATAACATTGAGAAGAATGGGAATTCCAGAATACTTAATTGTGCTCATGAGGAACCTGTACATAGACCAAGAGGCAGTCGTTAGAACAGAACAAGGGGATATAGTCCATGGTTTAAAACCAGGAAAGGTGTGTGTCAAGGCTGTATCATTTCATACTTAATCTGTATGCTGAGAAAATAATCTGAGAGTCTGGGCTATATGAGGATGAACATGGCATCAGGATTGGAAGAAGGCTTATTAACAACCTGTGTTATCCAGGTGATACAACCTTGCTTGCTGAAAGAAGACTTGAAGCACTTACTGATGAAGATCAAAGACTATAGCCTTCAGTTTGGATTATAACTCAACGTAAAGAATACAAAAATCCTCCCAAGTGACCAATAAGCAACATCATGATAAACAGAGAAAAGATTGAAGTTATCAAGGGTTTCATTCTACTTGGATCCTCAATCACCGTCCATGTAAGCACCAGTCAAGAAATATAATGATTTATCACATTGGGCAAATCTGCAAAGACCTCTTTAAAGTGTTAGAGAGCAAAGATGTCACTTTGAAGACAACTGTGTGCATGACCTAAGCCATGATCTTTTCAGCAGCCTCATCTGCATTTGAGAACTGGATAATGAATAAGAAAGACCGCTGAGGAATTGATGCATTTGAATTGCATTGATGAAGAATACTGGCTGTACCTTGAACTGCTAGAAGAATGAGCAAATTTGTTTTGGGGGAAATAAAGCCAACATGCTCCCTAGAAGTGAGAATGGCTAGACTTCGTCTCTCGTACGTTGATCATGCAGCCAGAAGGGATCAGTTCCGGACAAGGATATCATGCTTGGTAAAGTATGTTGTTGTTGTTGTTGTTATGTGTCGTTGAGTTGGAACCAACTCACAGCGACCTCTCCTTGAGTTTCCGAGGCAGTATCACTACGGAAGTAGATTGCCCAACCTTCCTTCTGAGGACTGGCTGGTGGGTTTGAACCTCCAGCCTGCTGGTTAGAAGTCAAGTGCCTTAGGCACTATGTTACCAGAGCTCCCTGGTGAAGTATAGGGTGAGTGAAAAAGAGGAAGACTTTCAAGGAGATGGGTTGATGCTGTGGCTGCAATGATGGGCTTAAGCAGGGCAACAATTGTGAGGACGGTGCAGGACAGGGCAGTGTTTTGTTCTGTTGGGTCAGGTCACTGAGCAGAGAACGACTCAATAGGCCCTGACAACAACATTTAAACATCTGTGTTCTAAGGTGTGGAATCCCTGCATGATGCGAACAGTTAATGTGCTTGGCTTCTAACCACGAGTTGGCATTCAAGGACACCCAGAGGGCCCTCGGAGGAAAGGCCCGACCGTCCTCTTGTGGAGGATCAGCTGGGCTCTGCAGAGCATCTGGGGCAGACACCTCACCACCCAAAGTGGCCCCAGCCTGACCTCCGTGGAGGGGGACAATGAGGCACAATGACACTGGGACTTGTCCCTTCCAAACCACAGCCTCCCACCCGCAAGAACTTTTGGGCTTCCCTGAGGGTATCGGGAATCTTACAAGTGCCCATGAGAGAATCCAGCCTGCCCTTTCCTCCCCCAACTGGGCTCGTGTGCCCTGACCGTGGTGGGATTCCTGCCTGTTGGCTCCAGCAATTTGCATTTCAGGGTCTGTGGCATGCTGTGGCTAGCAGTCAGCAAGATCACAATGGGAGTCAGGATGGAGCTACTGAAAAGCTCAGAATGGATTCTGGGGGCCGTGGTTTCTGGCCTGGGTGGGATACGGCTCCCAGACAAGCCTTGCCAAGCCCCTCTTGCTCCAGGTGCAGTTTCCCTTCTTCAGAAAAAGGACTTGGCACCTTCTGCTTCTGACCCCTTTCCTGTTCTGATCCTTCGTCTCGCTGGGTGGAGGCTGTGTGGTCACAGGGTTCTGTGTCACTGTGTTCCGGCAAGTTCCTCCAGAGCCTCAGTTCCTCCACCTGTTCATTCCGGATGGTACTACCTCAGGCACGGGATTGTCATGCAAGTGTCGGACCCCAGGGGCAGCTGGGAAATGTGAGGGTTCTGCAGTCCCTGCAAGTAGAGGGGACAAGGAATCTCCCAAGATGTTGAACCTCTGCTCCACCCCATCTCCCAGCCCTGCTCATACCCAGACCATGACCTCTTCATCACAGCAGGCCCAGCACCCTGGTCTGGGTGCCAGGTCTGGCTGACACCCCTGTGGTGACAAGTCGCAGGCCATTCTGGATTCCCCAAGGAGTGAGACAGAAGGAAAGCTGAAATCTGGGCACAGGTGCCATTCAGCTGGCAGCCTGCAGAGGTGCCAAATGGGGGACAGCTGTGAATCTGGAGCAGCAATGCCACCCTCCAGGCTCGGCCTCCAGCCTCCAGCCTCAGCCTCCAGCCTCCAGAGCTAGTGCACTTGGGCCAGGGTTACATTCAATGGGGGGTGGGTCTTCTTTTCCTCCCAGCTGGAGGGGCTGGGGTTATGGACCTGGCCTCAGCTTGGAAGGGAGGGTCCAGGAACAGCTGCACCCACAGACCTGCCTGTCCAGTGCAGCCAGGGGCTCAGCCCAGGATGAGGCACTGGGCCTACTGCAGGCTGGCCCAGTGTGGGAGAGGCGTTTTTCTCCCGTGGGAGGGCTCTCTACAAAGCTCCCTGCTCTGTTCTGAATGAATGTCCAGGAAAAACTATTCCCAGCAGCTGACTTAGGGTTCAGCTTTATCCCAAGTTCCCAAGGGTGACTCAGAGAGGCTGAGATCAACCCTGGAGGGTGCCAAGTGGCTTGGCCAGCAACAGAGCCCACGGCCAGCAGCCTCCACGGTAGTTCAGGCCCCAGGCCTGCCAGCTGCTTGAGCCTTCCAGACCCCATGGGGGTGCCCTCCTGCATGTGCCCAGGTGACAGGCGGGGAGGAAACAGTCTGACAGATGCTGGAGCTCCGGTATCTCACCCTCCTCACAACCGCGAGAGGGACGGTCATCCTCCCCCATCAGATGATGGGGCAGGTTCAGGATGCTGGGCTAGGATGGACCTGGATTGCCAGGCCCCACAGCCCCTGGTGGAATTAGGATGGCAGCACCAATGGAGTTGCACATGGGTGACACCTCCAACAAGGAAGGCACCTTCTGCACAGGGCTGTCCAAGCATGCCCCCGACCAGGCAGCCTGACCCCACCAGGCCCCGGGCCACCCCAGTGCCAAGACACCCACTGGGGAAAGCAGGCTCAGACAGCTCTGGGCATCCAGGGTTTACATTGCAGATGGGTCCTGCTGCAGGGTGGAACCCAGGGGCAGAAGGAGACCACTTTCCTGTGCACCACTGGGCAAGGATAACTCAGTGAGTGAACTGGACAAAGTACCAACCTTGATGTAGGTCCCTGGGTGGCAGAAAGAGTTTGCTCTCGACTGGTAACAGAAAGGTTGGTGGTTCGAATCTGTCGCTGGCACTGAGGAAGAAAAGACCTGGTGACCTGCTTCTGAAGATCACAGCCTGTGGAGCAGCTCTATTCAGTAACACATGGGGTCGCCATGAGTCGGAACGGACTCGACAGCAGTGGACAACAGCGCCAACAACCCTTTGTGGTGGTGATTTCACAGAGGGGAAGTGGGGTGTGCGGCAGGGAACCAGGACATCGGTCAAGGCTGTGGCTTTGCCTGATCTTTCTGTCCTGCTGGTCTGTCTCGACCCCTCGTGTCTGAAGGGCAGTCATGGGTCCAGAAGTCCCCCCAGCCTGCTGTAAACAGTCCGACGTCCCGCCATTACATGTGAGCCCCAGATGTACTAATTTTGGTGGAAATCAGGATATGGTCTCGCTGCTTCTCCCATCCGCACGCATGCAGGGTGTTGGAGGGAACGGGGCCGGGAGCAGGCCAGCCTGGTGAGGCCCAACCACAGCAAGAGACACAGGTGGGGAGGTAGGGAGACCTCGGATGCTCCCCTGAGCTGCCCTAGGGCCCCTGGCTGGGTGATGACCTACGGTGTGGCACGCCGACTCCTGTGTCCGGAGTGGGTGAGGCAGACCTGCCTCTTCCCCTCATGGAGGTTGGAATTGTACCATTGTGTTTTAGTTGCCCAGTGCTGCCATAACGCAAATGCCACCAGTGGGGGACTAAAGAACAGACAGGTATCTTCTCACAGTTCAGGAGTCTGGATGTCCCCAGTCAGGGTGTTGGGGCTTGGGGGAGGGCCTTCTTTGTCTCTTTCAGCTTCTAGTACTGCCAGCAGCCCTTGGTGCTTCTGGGCGTGTAGATGCATTTACGGCTGCTGTCACATGGTGCCCCCCACTGCCCACCTGCATGTGTGTGTGTCTCTCCGTGTCTCTGTTGTTGTTGGGTGCTGTTGATTCCGACTCCCAGTGATCCTATAGGACAGAGTAGAACTATGCCGAAGGGTTTCCTAGACCATAATCTTTTCTTTGTCTCAACATTTTATTCTGATTTGGGTGAAGAGGTTACCAGTGCATTAGTTTCCCATTCAACACTTTACACACAGTTTGTTTTGTGAGGGTTACAATCCCCCCTACGTAACAGCACCCTTCCCACTTCCTCCCTGGAGTCCCTGTTTCTATGAGTTCTTTTCTGTTCTTCCCCGCCTTTCTGAACTTTGTTTTTGGGCAAATGCTGCCCTTTTGCTTTTGGATGGCTGATTTTTCTGAGGAGCACTTTGTTCACAGCATCACTAGTCACTTTATAGGCCTGTCTGTTGTTTGGATAAAAGGTGATCTCTGGGGGTGTGTTCAGTTTGAAGGGTGACTAAGGGCCACAGTCTCAGGGGTTCCACCCATCTCTATCAGACAAGTATGTCTGGTCTTTTTTATGATTCTGAATTCCGTTCTACATTTTCCTCCCATCTACCCAGGACTTCTGCTGTGAATCCAACCAGAGAAATTGGGAGTGGTAGCGGGCACCATCTAGTTCTTCTGGTCTCAGGCTAGAAGAGACTGGGGTTTGTGTGGCCCGTTAGTCCTTCTGATTAATTGTTCCTTTGAGTCTTTGATTTTCTTCACTCTTCTTTGCTCTCCACCACTCTGTCACTTTATTGTACTGTGGTGGCTAGGGTGTTGCTGGGATGCTGGAAGCTATGACACTGGTATTTCAACTACCAGCAGGGTCACCCATGGTGGGCAGGTTTCAGGGGAGCTTCCAGACTAAGACAGCCTGGGAAGAAGGACAGGACCATCCACTTCTGAAAAAATTGGTCCCTGAAAACCTTATGAATAGTAGTGAAACACTGTCTGATATGTTACTGGAACACAATATGAGTAGCTGTGGTAGTTAAGTTTGTGTGTCAACTTGGCTGGGCCTGGTTGAGTGGCTGGGCAGCTGATGGTAGTGATACCCCATGATGAGACATCCATCATGGCAGTCAACTCCATGGTGGGATATACCACAAGCAGCTGAGTAGCTGCTTTGGGGATGTGGTCTACTTCCTGTATATAAGAAGCAGCTTTGGGAATGGTCTCTAGCTTATGGCATGCTCGAACCCTGCATGTAGGCATGTCATTGTTCAGCAGCTTGCCATACTCTGCTGACCTTGGGACTTCCAATGGACTTGAATTAATGGCCTGCCATGTGGTTTGGTAACACTGGGACTGTGCCTTTTTACTTGTCAACCTTGGGCTTGTCAGTCTCAGCAGCCAGAAGCTGTCTGAGTGAAGAAATGCCTCTAGCTCCAGTGGGCCAGGAGCAGGAGGCAGAGCTGAAGCCCAAGGTTGAGAGGCTTTCACCCAGCCCCTAGAGCCTGGCACTTTGAACTTGAACTTAAAGCCTCCAAATTGTAAGAATAAACTCCTGTTTGTTAAGGCCATCCCATTTGTGGTATATTCTTGTCAGAGTGGTGCTAAGTAACTGAAACAATAGCCCTGAAACATTGTCTGATGTACTGCTGGAAGATGAGCCTCTCAGGTCGGAAAACCAAACCAAACCAAAACAAAAAAACCCAAACTCACAGTCATTGAGTAGGATCTGACTCACAGCGACCCCTCCTTGGGATTCTGAGGCAGTATCACTGTGGAAGTAGATTGCTCAACCTTCCTTCCGAGGAGTGGCTGGTGGATTTGAACCGCGAGTCTTCTGGTTAGCAGTCAAATGCCTTAGACACTACACCAAAATATGGCTAGGGAAGAGCAGCTTCCTCAAAGTAGGGTGGATGATGTGGATGAAGTAAAGCTTTCTATTTGTTGATGGGGCATGTCTCAAAATGAGAAGAAACAGCTACAAATGTTCACTAATAATTGGAATGTGGAACGTACGAAATAGGAATCTAGGAAAATTTGAAGTTGTCAAAAATGAAACGGAGCACATAAAGACAGAAATTCTGGTCATTAGCAAGCTGAAGTGAACTGGTATTGGCCATTTTGAATCAGATGATATGGGTCTATGAGGCCCGGAGTGAGAAACTGAAGAGGAATGGGGTCACATTCATCCCTTGCTCTGGATGGGGAAAGACCGATGGTTACATCTCAGATGGCTGCTTGTGAGCTTTTAAGACCCACCACCGTAGGATGTAGGATTTTCTTTGTGGACAACGTTGTCTTTATGGAGCCAATCACCAGGCCTTTGCTCCTGCAGAGCAGCTGGTGGGTTGGAACCGCTGACCTTTGAGTTAGCAGCCAGTGTTCAGCCATTGAGCTCTGTGTGGCTGCACTCCCCTTTCTTTGAGACCACACAGAAGGGATCAGCTCCAGGACCGCCCCCCCCCACCTACATAGGACCTCACTAACACAGCAAAAGGAAAACCCTATTTCCAAACAGGCTCTCCTCCACAGGTACTGGGTTAGGACCTGAACAAATATTTCAGGGGACACAATGCAATCCAGGGCATCTTGCTTCATGCTCTGTAAATGGACGGACTGTTTCTCTCTCTGGAGTCTGCCTTGGCTCCTGACATGGGAGATGAGGGGGTATGGACTGCTCAGGGGGAAAGACTTCGCTCATTTGCCACACCCTAAAGGGCAAGCGGGAGCTCTGGTGGTGTAGTGCCTAAGGCACTTGACTGCTAACCGGAAGGCTGGCGGTTCAAACCCCCCAGCCACTCCTCGGAAGGAAGAGTGGGCAATTTATTTCCGTAATGATACCCAAGGAGGAGTCACTATGCAATCGACTAGATGGCAGTGAGTTTGTTTTAGGAGCTCTGGTGGCGTAGTGCCTAAGGCACTTGACTGCTAACCAGAAGGCTGGCGGTTCAAATCCCCCAGCCACTATTTGGGAGGAAGATTAGTCAATCTACTTCCGTAGTGATACCGCCTCGGAAACCCAAGGAGGGGTCGCTGTGAGTCGGATCTGACTCCATGGCAGTGAGCCTGGGAAGGAGCAAGAGGGTTTCATGCTGAAGCCAGGAAGACCAGTTGGGGGTCGCTGCCTTCCTCTCACTCCTCCTCCTCCCTTTCTATGGGTGCTGCCCTCCACCCTCCCAGGACCTGGGCTTCATCTGGGCGCCTCCCCTGTTGTCACCCTCCCCCCAGGGCCCTACCCCAAGCCAGGATCAGAATCTGACCTGTTTTTCTTTATCTCTTGAAACCAAAATAAACTGACATCAGGAGACAGCCAGGGCTGGAGGCCAGGTCACCAGGCCAAGGGGCTGCTTATTTTAGCAGGTGATGGTCTGCTGCTGGGTCAGAGTCCTCCCAGGACTTCGTGCTGACCTGCGGCCCAGCCCCCTGCCCCTTCCCTGGAGAGGCTCCTAGTCTCCTTCCTGGAAGAGAAGTCCCCTTCATCAGGCAAACCGTGTGGTTTGGGCTGCCTCTACGTCCCTGCAGGGAGTGAGGCTCTATGTCCCTCCTTCCAACACATACACTTTTATTCCTGGAGATTCAGATGAACACCAACATGGAAGGCACCTGGAAGGGGAGCATGTTATCAGTGGTGACCTGAGGCCTGGAGTGCGGATATGCATGTGTGCCTGTGTGCACGTGTGTGTGTGTGCATACATGTGCACGTGTGGTCGAAGGCTAGGCTTGGCTGGCAGGCAGCACCATGACCCTCCCTGATTCTGCCCAGGGGCTGCATGCCTGCGTGTAGCACATACACTCAACACTTCTCCGATGAGTTCCTACCATGGACTGCACTGGGCACATCTGCTGCAAAGGACTTCTTCACAGTGTGAAGGAGCAAAGAGGTCACTTTGAAGACCGAAGTGGGCCTAACCCAAGCCATGATATTTTTCAATTGCCTCATATAGCATAGTGCGTAACGCACTTGACTGCTCACCAGAAGGCTGGTGGTTCAAACCCACCAGCCACTCCTCGGAAGGAATGTTGGGCAATCCTACTTCCGTAGTGACACTGCCTCGGAAACCCAAGGAGGGGTCACTATGAGGGGCTGACTCGACGGCAAACAACAACAACAGCAACAACATATGCATGTGAAAGCTGGGCAATGAATAAGGAAGACTGAAGAAGAGTCGATGCTTTTGTGTTGTGGGGTTGGTGAAAAATGCCAAAAATAGCATGGACGGCCAGACGAGCGAACAAATCTGTCCAGGAAGAAGTGCAGCCAGAATGCTCCTTAGAAGTGAGAAAGGCCAGACTTCGTCTCACCTACTTTAGTCATGTTGTCAGAAGGGATTAGTCCCTGGAGAAGAATGTCATACTTGGTAAAGTAGTGAGCAAAGACGGGGGAGATTCTTAACGAGATGGATTGACACAGTGGGCTGCAACGATGGGCTCAAGTATAACAAGGATTCTGAGGACAGTGCAGCATGGGGCAGTGTTCTGTTCTGTTGTACAGCGGGTTGCTATGGGTCGGAGGCGACTCTATAGCACCTAACAACAACTATGGGTCAGACATTACTGCAGGCACTGACACACATCAGGGAACAGAGAGAAGTGTTCTAGATGAAAGAGGGAGCTCTGTGGCATAGTGCCTAAGGCATTTGACTGCTAACCAGAAGGCTGATAGTTCAAACCCACCAGCCACTCCTCAGAAGGAAGATTTGGCAATCTACTTCCGTAGTGATACTGCCTCAGAAACCCAAGGAGGGGTCTCTATGAGTTGGAAATGAGACGGAGATTAAACAAATGCAGACTAGATCAAGGGAGTGATAAGTGCTATGGAGAAAAATGAAACCCACTAAGGGGCTAGGGCTACCACCTGTCTGTCAATTTCTCATACTGGGGTGGGTTGCATGTTGCTGTGTTGCTGGAAGCTATGCCAACAAATGTTCAAACACCAGCAGGATCAGCCATGGAGGACAGACTTCAGGGGAGCTGCCAGACTCAGACAGACCAGGGAGAAAGGCCTGGTGATCTACTTCTGAGAATCAACCAATGAAACCCTGTGGGTCACCATAGAACATGGTTGGTCTCACTTGCTTTGGCAATGTCATCAAGAGGGATCACTCACTAGAGGAGAACATCAAGTATGGTGAAGTACAGGGCTGACGAGGACGAGGGAGACCCTCAGTGAGATGGGCTGGCCCCATGATCACAAGACACACTTGAGAACACTCGCGATCATGAGAATAATGCAGGACTGAGCAACATTGTGTTTCCTTGTATGGAAGGTCTCCATGAGTTAGAGCTGACCTGACAGCAGCTAGCTATCTACCTACCTGCTACATGTTTTTGTTGTTGTTGTTAAGTGCTGTCGAGTCGTTTCCGACTCATAGCGACCCCATGCACAGCAGAACGAAACACTGCC
>NW_006921714.1:6336331-6363041 GCF_000298275.1 Orycteropus afer afer | reverse complement strand
CTCTGGCTTCCTGGCTTTTAAACCCCTTTCTCCTGCTCTTCCCGCTTGCTACTTCGGGCGTCCCTGAGTTGTCTCTCCTCACCTGTAAGCCTGGGGCTGCATACCTACTACCTATTCTACTTATGTATGTATGTATGCGTCCATCCATCCATCATCCATCTATCCATGCATCCATCCATCCATCCATCCATCCATGCATCCGTCCATGCGTGCATGCATGCATCCATCCATCTATTCGTCTGTCTAGGGAGCTAGAGAGTGAGGGGGCAGGGAGGTTCTGTTTAGGATCAAGAGGGCAGCAGCCTCCCTGGTGCTGGGTGTGAGCCTGGGGCTTTCTCTTGGGAGGTCACAACCTTCTTCCTGCTTCTCTGCACATTGATCAATTGTTTGGCTTCTGTCTGTGCATTTACCCACATTTTGCCCCTGCCTGTCCTCACAAAATCCCTCCCTGGAGGAATGGATGGCTGCCATCTTAGAGATCAGTCACCACAATGAATTGGTGGATATTTGCTTCTCTTCCCGGTGTCGGATCCATCCCAATCATAGGGGCTTGTTGCTGCCAGCAAAGGGCCACAAAGCCTGAGACAAAGACTTGTCCTGCCCATTGACATCAGCAAATCTGGTGTTCCTTCATAGTAGAAATTACTGAAATAGGTCCTAGGAGATCACAGTTATGAATGGTCCATCCCGGCCCAAGCTGGGTCCTGCTGCCCAACCAGAGACTCAGAGTCAATCAATTGCTTAAAATAATGCTACCCTTTCTCTACACTGTGAGTGTAGAAAATTGCAAAAAATAGAGATAACCATTTTTAACATGTTGTTAACATTTTTTAAAACCAAAAAACCCCAAACTCATTGCCATCGAGTCGTTTCCAATGCATAGCATCCTCCACTGGGTTTCTGAGGTTGTATATCTTTACAGTATAGCTCCCCATCTTCCTTCCATGGAGTAGCTGGTGGGTTTGAACTGCTGACCTTCCAGTTAGCAGTCAAGTGGCTTATCCACTACGCTACCACACAGTATACAAAAAGTTAGGGTGGTAGTATTAGGCTACTCTTTATCCTTTCGTAATTTTTTTCCACTTAACCTATTGTGGAAGTTCCCAGGTGGTGCAAATGGTTAAAAGGCTATTAACTGAAAGGTTGGAAGTTCAAGTCCACACAGAGGCACCTTGGAACAAAAGCCTGATAATCTACTTCTGAAAAATCAGCCATTGAAAACCCTGCAGACAGTTCTACTTGGGGACACATGGGGTTACCATGAGTTGGAGTTGATTTCAGGCAATTGGTCAACATGGTATGACCTTTTCCCCATATATTTTATTTTAAGTCAATAAATCTGTTTCCTCTCAGGTTATATCCCAATGTAATTATTTCAGGAGTATATGTGTAGCTCTGGACACAACTCTGATTCGTTTAGGCTGTGGAAAGGTGATGAATATGGGGAAAAGCTTACCCTATGGTTCATAGGACAGTGAGTTCTCCATCTTGGTGTGGGGTGCTGGGTCCTGGGTCTTGCCTGGTGCTGGCTGACTTTCCTAGTGTGGGCCCTCCATGCCCATCCCACACCTCTCTCATGGCCTGGAGTTCTCATTCTATAGAATGGCTCTAGTGGGGATGTGGCCCCAGGGAGAAGTCATGGTTCCTGGGTCACAAGCTTGGTATTCTCCTCTGGGGTCTGGGAATGACACAGCCAACCCTGTCTACCCAACATCTCAGATGAGGAATAAAAGGTGAAAGCACCAGGCATGGTCTGTCCCCAATTGGTGCAACCCCACTGTGGTTTGAGTTCTGTTCCCCAAAATGTGTGCTGTAAATCCTCCCCTCTATGCCATAGTTATCATCCCATCTGAGAATGCATTGTCTTTGTTATGCTAATCATGTAGAGTGTATCTTCAGTCAATCTCTTACAAGATATAAAAGGAACAGATTAGGCAAGCAGAGATGGGGGAAGATAGATGCCAAGCCACATAGAGAGCACCAAGGAGCCAAGGAATAGAAGCTGAAGAGACAAGGACCTTCCCCAGAGATGACAGAGAGAGAAAGCATTCCCCTAGAGGCAGCACCCTGAACTTGGATTTCTAGCACTAGATGACTAAGACACCTCCTAAACTGTGAGAGAATAAACTTCTGTTTGTTAAAGCTGTCCACTTGTGGTACTTCTGTTACAGCAGCACTAGAGAACTGAGACACCCTGCAAAGGTCTCTCATGCTTGAAATGATGGCCTTGGCTGAAACCCCAGCTGATGAGTCATGAGCAGGGTTGCTGCTGAGAGAAGAAGATGGATACACTAGATGCCAGGTATCTTAGTCTGGGTTCTGTAGAAAAGCAAAACCAGTGAAATGTGTATACAAATGTGTGTAGAGAGATTTACTTTGAGGACATGGGTCAGGCAATTGCAGGGGCTGGCAAGTCACAAATTCACAGGTCCAGCAGCAGGCTGGAGACCTCTGCTGGCCTATGGGGTTGCAGAGCTGACAAATCCAAAATCTGCAGATCAGGTCAGGTGGCAGGACAAGACTTCTGAAGCTTTAGGTCCCAGAGGCAAGTGATAAAAAGAGTGTAGGATCGAGAGAAAGGGCAGGCTTTGCTAAAACATCCATTTATATACTAGAGACAGGCCACACCCCTGAAAACAACCCTTGTAATTGATTGGCTGATCACATCAGATCGTGAAAGATGATTACATTTACTACATAATGGAAGAGTACCCAGTCCAGTGTCTGCCAAACCACTGAGAATCACAGCCTAGTCAAGATGGCACCTGTCATTAACCATAACACCTTGGTATAGGGGATGGAAGGGAGCTAAACCACCAGTCCAGAGAGTGAGTACTTTGACCACCAATCTACTGGACAATATCCATGTGGGAACTCTTCAAACAGGTTCTTTCCCTAAATGATCTACTATCCAGCAACCCAGCACTTTGGGAATTTTCTCGTACTGTCTTCAGGGTCTTCTTGTTCAGTCCTGACATTTGGGTTCCCCTTTACATGGAGGATCATGCTATGGCTGAAAGCACTGGCTTCTGTGTCAGGCAGGTCTGGTTCAAGTGGCCAAGCAATTGCCTATGAATTGTAGGATTGTGGAAAAATGACCCAAACTCCCTGAGCCTCAGGTCCTCACCTGTGGAATGGGGGAGATGATAGCACTTGCCTGGAAGACCCAGCAGCTATCACAGTAGTTGAGAGACTGATGGTGTCCCTCCCATCCTTACCCCAGGCCAGACCTCCAGACCCCTGACCCAACCCCAGGGCACCCTGTGTTCACTGGGATTCACTCTCAGGTAGAATATCGACACAGAGCATCAAGACACCTGACATCAAGGATCTGACATCAAGTTCTGAGTTTGAGTTGACAAGAAACCAGGCTAGGGCTATTGTCAATCCAGTATCCTCCAAGGGAAATAAACCAACTAGACCCACTGCCATCGAGTCGATCCTAACTCACACTGACTCTACAGGACAGAGTAGAACTGTGTCGTAAGGTTTCCAAGGCTATAAATTTTTATGGAAGAAGACTGCCTCATCTCTCTCCAGTGGAGAAGCTGGTAGGTTCAAACTGCTGACCTTTTGGTTAGAAGCTGAGTGCTTGAACCACTGCACCACCAGAACTCCTCCCAAGGTGAATGGGCCCCCAAATGGCAGTGATTTTCACTCAGCAGGATAGATATCACCTGCCCCTGACTCTGCCCCCGAGACTGAAAACCTACATGGGTGCACTTGGCATTCAGGCTCACCCTGCAGCAGGCCGCACACACTGGAAGCTCAGTGAACGTGGCTGTGACCATCGTCTTTGCCACCTGATGGTGACATTTTGTGCCATCTGACCTGCTCCAGGAGGAGGGGATGCTCTTCCCTGGACCTGGAGGAAGGTGGTTCTTCTACTATGTGCCTCTGCCCCGAAGTAGCCTTGCTCTTGGTCTATTTGTCACCCCGGCCCTTTGTACCCCAGCATCTAGCCACTGGACACCTGGTGCCTCCAGATGCCAGGCTCTGCACCTGCTGCAGCTCCACACCCAGGTGCCCAGCTGGAGCGTCTCCCAAGGCCGTTGGCACGAACCCATTCCTCCCGCCCTCCCTCCTTCCTTTCCTTTCTTTCACTCCATCTTCTTCCTGCCTTCTTGCCTCCTCTCCCTTCCTGTTCTCACTCTTCATTCTTGCAGACAGTGTGCAACGTCCCTTCTGTCTCTCTGTCATCTTCTTTGTCCTCACTGTCCCCTCCGTCCTTTATTCTCTTCCCTCCTCTCTGCTCTCCGAGCCGCTTCTCCTCCCCCGTCCCCTCCTGCCTCCCCTTTCCATGCACACTCCTCTCTCTCTGTGTCCGTTTTCCTTCCCCACCTTCACCCCTCAGGGCATCACCGTTTCTCTCTCCCCTTCTCGTCCCTGGATTCTCTTTTTCCTCGTGTGCATTTAGGCCCTACCCCTCGCTCTCCTCACATCCCATCACTTCCCTCCTTTTCTCTCTCTCAGTCTCTTCCCATCTCCTTCCTCCATTCCCTCCCCTCTCCTCCTCTCTCTCGCATGCTCTTCCTCCCTCGCTCCTCTTTCTCTCCACCTCTCTGTCTCCCTTTCCCTCCCCCATCTCTCTGTCTCACACCCACTGCGTCTCTCTCCTCCTCCTCTTCTTCTTCTTCTTCTCTCTCTCTCTCTCTCTCTCTCTCTCTCTCTCCCTCCTGGGTAGTTTCAGAAACATACCCATATATGGCCTCCATGTCAAGGATCAGAAGTGATGATGTCATGTGGGGGTCAGCGCTGGAGGCTCGGCTCCAAGATGCCCTCTGAAGTGAGAGTCTGTAACTGATGTAGGGAGAGAGGAGCCGAAGGCAGGATCTCCGCCTCTTAGTGCCATCTTCAAGCAGGAAATCTGAGATTCTGAACATCTTATAGTTTGGCTTGTCAGCCCTGGTCATGCGGTGGGCCCGAAATAAACTCCCTGCTTCAAAGGCGAGTGTTTCCGAGCTGCCTGGCAGTGCAACCGGGACACAGAGAGAACGCAGGGGCATGTTCTGAGCTAAGACACTCTCAAGAAAATCCTTTCATTACCCCTGAATTGTACCCTTGTTTCAGAGCCTAACAGGTAATGCATGCTTTCAACTCTCGTTGTGAAAGACCTTGTGAAAGATAATGTGGCTGGCAGGGGCTTAGTGCTGCAGGACTTAGGAAACTTCTGACCATCAAATACCTTCTTGTCTCTTTCTGTCTCTTTTTCACCTGAGTTGCGAACCTTTCTGGTGCTTTTTCGTCTTGGCTTTGGGGCATGTGCAATCGGCAATTTGCTTGGGCTTATCCATTCTTCAGGGGCCTCTTGCCCTGAGTATTACCCTGCTGTGCACGTCTAAAAAAGGCCATGGAGCTCTCAGAGATGCTATTCTTGGTGCCATAGGCCTTGGGCAAGATTGGCGTCAGACAGACAACTCTCAGAAATGCTTTCAGGTCAGGCGCACAGGTATTTTCATGCGTGGGGGAGTTAAGTGTATGTTTCTAAAGTGCTCACGTGACTGGTGTTGAGAAGCAGGGATAGCAACCCCGTGCCCTGGGCTTTACCTGCAATGGGCTTGTGGCTCCGGAGAAGAAATTGTGTCTGCAAACAAAAACATGTAAGACAGGGTAAAGGTGTAGAACCGTTATGCGGGACTTAGCAAAGCACTGTGGGAAGGCACAGGACAAAGAATTCTTCCTCTGGTTGTGTGTGTACATGTGGACGGGTGGGCCGCAGGGTAGATTCAGGGAGGACATGGCCTTCCAGTTGGTTCTGGAAGGATGAGTGGGTAGTGTCAGGCACTAGTGGGGAGAGGCACCCCCAGGGGAAGGGGCACTGGAGCGAAGGTGGATGGGTAGGACAGGCCTGGGGAGCTGTGGAATGTGCAGGGAGGCTGCCTGAAGGGTTGCAGGGGTGGGAAGTGGGGGTGAGGCTGCAGGGGAGCAGGAGGGAGACACCAGCTGAGCACATTGGATATTTTCTAACTGCTTGTGACCAGAGGCGGGGCAGCCCAGCTTTGACCTCAGACAGCGGCTCAGGAAGCCCTGAGGAGGGGGAGTGGATTGGGAGGCAGGCAGCCCTTGGCAGCGTAGGGGTGGGTGAGGAAGGCCTGAGCACGGCAGAGGCTCCCCGAGGCTCCCCACCCTCTGCACAGGATGGGCGAGCAGGCATGAGGGAGCTCACAGTGACCCGGGCGGAACCAGCTGGGCCTCCGCCTCAGGGGCAGCCCAGGACCTTCGCCAGCAGAGGCCAAGCCAGCGGCAGACTCTCAGTCCCTTCCCAAAGCCACGACGGGCCCTGACAGCTGGTGGCAGGCCTGTTTACCACACTGCCCTGGCCGAGACCCCACCTGGCACCACTCGGGTCTGCCTTATCCTTCCTGCACACACAGGCCAGGCATGGGTACCTCGTGGGCTGGACCCTCCCTCCACCTCCTCCGGGAGCTGGGGGCCCTTATCACGCATCCACAGTGACTGGACAATTGATAACCACAATCACTGATGGTAAGCATTCACTGAGCTCTTCTTGGGAGCCAGGCACCAAGGGCTTAGGCTGATTGTTGTCTTCGACTCTTCTCAAGGTGTTTGCTCCTCTGAATTTCCAGACGTGCAAACTGAGGTTCTGAGAGGTCAAGAAGCCTGCTTAGGGCAATAGAGAGAGGAGCTGTTGGTGTCAGGAATCAGCCCCTGGTCTCTTGACCTCCATGCACACATTCATAGCAGTGAGGTCCCAGGGGATGGGCGGTGATAAACAGAACCACTCATGCGCCCAGGACAAATGTCCCTGGCACAGCCACGGCATCATAAGGTGCCTGTATATCATGGATGGGCTAGATCCAAGACAGTCTTCCCGAAGGAGGCACCAAAATATCCCCGGGCAGCTCGGGTGTCCTCCCACCTCAGGCTGCGGAGGAGGCAGCGTCTCAGGAGAGGTTCCTGTCCTTGCTTTTCTTTCCTTGGCCCATTTCTCTGCAATAATCAATGCCCAGGAATACAAGTGAGGTCTTTAAGACTTTGTGGTTGAGGAGCACACACGGGGAAGATGGGAGATGTGAATGGGAATTGATTCATTGCCTGTGATGTTTAGAGGCAGGGACACAGAAGAGATGAGGAAGGAGAGAGGAAGACAGGGAGGAGAAAAAGATTTAAGTAAAAAGGGCAGGAGAGGAAAAGAGCAAGCAAACAAGCCAGAGGGAGAGAAGGAGAAGGGAGGCAGGTCCTGGATGGACTCAGCGTCATGTGCTGTTGTTGGTTGTCATGATGTCACTTCCGATCATGGAGCCCCTGGGTGCAGAGGGGAACGGCTCCACAGGGTCTCCAAGGCTGTGACCTTTCAGAACCGTATCCCCAGGCCTGTCTTCTGGGACACGCTGGGTGGGTTTGAGCCACCAACCTTTCAGCAAGTACTTGAGCGCTTAACCATTTGCATCACCCAGGGACTCCTTGGTGTGACCTAGATGGCAGGATTTCCAGTGAGCATTGGGGTCTGGAGGGGACTCTGGGGGGCCCTCTCTGTCTCTCTTGAGCCTCCAGTTCTGTAGCCTTGGCCCAGAACTTCCAGAACCCCCTGTGTGTGTCCTGCCCACCCAGGGACCAATGTGTCCATGGGACAGATCAGGGCTAAGCTCAGAGAGGGCCGGGGAGGGGCCCTGGTTGCAGCTGCTGGAGGCTGGGACCACTTCAGAAAGCCCCGTCCCCCCCCCCCCAGGCTGCTGGCATGGATGGCAGAGCCTGGCACCACCGAGCGCTGGGAGAAACTGGTCAGGGCCTGGAATCCTACGCTCCCCATCTCTGGCCTGGTCTTGATGTGGGGCTGGCTGCAGTGGGAGGGGGCTGGCTGGGAGGCTGAGGCGAAGGTGACCCATGGGCCTGGGGGCTCATTAGTTTCGGGATATTATTTCAGGAAGTAAGTTGGAAACTTGGCCTTTGTTGGTGCTTTTCTTATCTAGTGCCCACAGCACCACCTCGGATGGGGGCCTTTGGGCCTATGCAGAATTTACACTCTTCCTTGGAGCAGAATGTTTTCCACAAAAATCAGGAAAGAGATTGTTTCCCCGTTCCTCCTTCTTCCCTTTCTCCCTGTTGCTCCATTTTTCTCTCTTTCTTGAGGGTGGCTTCCTCAAAGTCCATGGCTGGCACAAACCATTTAGGTCGCACTACTAACCTAACGGTTGGCAGTTTGAACACAGCCAGAGGTGCTGTGGAAGGGAACCTGGGGCTCAGCTTCCATAAAGCTTTCAGCCGCTAAAAGCCCCAAGGAATCAGTTTGGCTCTGTAACACCAGGTTGCCGTGAATTGGAATCAACTCAATGGCAGCTTGTCTCCTCACTGAAAGGTTGGGGGTTCAATTCCACCCAGGGGTGCCTGGGAAGAAAGACCTGGTGGTCTGCTTCTGAGCGATCCTAGCCTTTGAAAACCCACTGGAACACAGCTCTCCTCGGACACACAAGGTCACCATGAGTTGGAACTGACTTGATGGCACCCCATTTGGTTTTGATTTTTCTTCCACCAATCAGTAAACCACCAAGACTCTTCATCAGGGTTTCAGAAGACTCAGGAAGAGCCTCACCCTGACTCAGGCCAGCGAGGGGCCTCCACCTCCATGGCAGAGCCTCGGTCTTCTCCTTCATACAGTGGGCGCAGAGTATGTAGACTAGAGGGAACAGTGCCAGCTTTGGACAGACTCAGATTCCTTGTTGTCACCACCTACCTGGGGGCCTTGGGCCAGTCCCATGCCCTCGGAGGTCTCAGCTCCCCTCCACAATGGGGAGAAGAGCCCTGCATGGCTGGCTTGGCTGAGATCCACAGCCTGAGAGGATCGCCTCGGTAACCTCCAGCAGCCCAGGTCCAGCCTCGGAAGCCCCAAGGCCTTGGCATCTGAGGGCGGCCAGGGCTTCCAACCAGCATCAAAGGCTCTGCATTGGCAGAGCTGGGAGGGGCTTTACAGAATCTTCAGAGTCAGGACAAAAGGCTCAAAGTCCCAGCCCCGTTGCCAAAGGGGCAAGAGCAAGGTGGCCTGTATTTACCCGTCACTAGGCTGCTCACTCCATAACCAGAAAAAGAGTTCCGCAGAGTGAGGTTTAGGGTCACAGAGTAACTTCCTGCTGCCCCAAGTAACCACAGTGTCAGAGGGTCTGATGACAAGGGGACGGGCAGACCCGGGCTCAGCCTGCCCTCCCGCTTCCTCTCTGGGCCTCAGTCTGTCCATCTGCACAGTGGGCCGAACAACCCTCACAGTCTCCACAGGGTACTGCTGAGAAAGTCCAGTAGTGCAGCGAGTGAAGGTGGGGGAGCACTACGGCCCAAGCACCAGCTGTTTACTGCTGAGGTTTGGAAGTGCTCCCAGTGAATCAGAGAGCACTCTGGAAGGCAGAGAAATGCCTGGCAGACGCAGACCTCAGCAGCAAGCAGCTTGCAGGACTGCCCAGGACCCATCTGGAACCGGGGGAGGGCGAACCAGAGTATGTCTGGACACAAGGGAAAGTCAGGGCATTGCAGAGAGTGGGGATGAGGACCTATTTCCCCACTTCCTCTGGGGTCCCCGGCATGTGACATTTGAGGGATCCTGAAACTTTTGGAATCGATAGATAATGAATAGATAGATGGATAGATAGAAAGAGTATACACATAGTGCACACACACACATGCATGCACACATTATACACACATATGGTCTTTTTGATTGGAGATATGTCTATATCTATATCAACCAAAAATGAAACTCACTGCCATCGAGTCGATTTCGACTCACAGAGACCCCCCACTTTGGGTTTCCCAGGCGGTAAGTCTTTATGGAAGTAGATTGCCCATTCTTCCTTCCAAGAAGTGGCTGGTGGATTTGAACTGCCAGCCTTCTGGTTAGCAGTCAAATGCCTTAGGCACTATGCCATCATAGAAAATGGAAAATATTTGAGTTTTCCTTCTCTGACAGGTTTCTGCCTTACCCAGGTTAGGATTTCACAGTTTTAAGTCTGTCTTCAGTTTAACCCAGTCCTTTACTCAACTTAACTGGAGACTGCTGTTGGTTCATGAGAACGAGGTGTGAGGTCAGGACATGTGGCCCCTCCTTCCTTCCTTCTCACTTTCTCCCTGGAGGCGCCTCAGTTTCATCATCTGTACAATTGGAACACGCCCTTATCAGTTTGGTCACACCGCTCAAACTAAAACCGCACGTGGGAACATTTGCTAACTGCCAGGGCAAGCCCCTGGTTATGGTGTTCCCAGTGCTGGTCACAGTGGGCAGCAGGGATCTGAGAGGGTGGATGGGCTGAACCACAGGACTTTGCTCAGGAGCTAGGCTGCATGGTCACGCTCCACTTCCTGCACTGGTAAGGCACAAGTCCACACAAACCAAATATTAATGGAGCACTCACTGTGTGCCCAGTCCTGCTAGAAGACTTACGTGCTCTCTAAACGTCACCTGCTGGTTCAGTGGTAGATTCTCACCTTCTGGGCAGCAGATCTGGGTTCCATGCCAGCCAATGCACATCACGCACAGCCCCACCCGTCTGCCAGTGGAGGCGGCGTGCGGCTACAAGGCTGCGTGGGTTTCAGTAGCGCTTCCAGACGAAGGAGCAAAGGCCTGGGGGTCTACTTCCAAAAACCAACCAGTGAAAGCCCTCTGGAGTCTGCAGCGGGTCATGGGCACGGTGCAGGACTAGGCGGAGTGCCGTTCCACTGTGCATGGGGTCTCTGTGCGTCAGGGGTGACTCAAGGGCAACTAACAACTACAAATATCCACTACTGTCACCTGTAGGAAGGAGCTCTGGTGGCATAGTGGTTAAAGCCTTGGCTGCTAACCAAAAGGTCGATGGTTGGAAACCACCAGCCGCTCTGCAAGAGTAAACTGAGGCAGTCTGCTTCCATAACAATTTAGAGCCTTGGAAACCCTGTGGGGCAATTCTACTCTGTCCTGTAGGGCTGCTATGAGTTGGAATTGACTTGATGGCAGTCAGTTTAGTTCGGGTCACTTGTAGGTGGTCGCTCAGGACAGAAGTTCCAGGCCGGGAGTAAATGGAGTGGAGTGCGGTGGCCTGCAGGTCCTTCTGGAGTTCCTGCTCTGTCCTGTGAGCAGAAGGGAGGAGGGCCGGGAGGTGCCCCGGCAGAGTCCACCCGAAGGCCGGCTTGGGGAGGGGGTGGATCTCTCCCTCCTTCCCAAGCCCTGACCCCATTTCTGACCCTGGGAAAGACTGAGCTGGGTGCTTGGCAGGGACCCCCAAGGGGCTGCCCAGGACAGCCTGGGCTTCACCTTTGCCTGCAGCTGTGGCGAGAAGGCGGAGCTCATTGGCTCACTTGAGTCTGCTCTTGCTCTTTCCAAGTGGGAGACAGTGTTGGGGGGCCCACCTCCCCAGACTGAGCCTCGTGAAAACTGCAGACAGGAATGAGCTCTGAGCAAGCATCCCCGAGCAGGGATGGGTTCAGGCTCCCTCTTCCACTCTCTGGGCTCAGAGCAGAGGGCCCTGGCGTCTTAGGGACCGCAGAACACCACTAGACAATCTTTCTGAGCTGCTAGCTGTGTGCCGGGACGGTTCTCTGCACTTTGTACACATGAAAACCAGTTACTGATGAGTCATCTCCGACTCACAGCGACTCCGTGTGTCCCAGAGCACAGCTGTGCTCCCGACGCTTTCAGAAGCAGACTGCCAGGCCTTGCTTCTGCACTGGTTCTAGATGAGCCTGAATCATCCACCTTCCGGTTAGTGGCCGAGTGTATTAACTAACCAGTTAAACCACCCAGGAATTAGGATTTGGGGAATGACCAAGATGACAGGAGAGGAGTCCCTGGGGGTCCCGGGGGTGGCCCCAGCCTCTCCTGCTCCAGGTGGGCCTTGGTTCCGTCAGCCCTGGCTCTGCAGGGTGAGGCCCACCAAACTGCTACCATCCCTGGAAAATGGCTATTTTTAACCCCAGTCAGCTGCCCAGGGGCCCCTTGGGGCTGCTGGCCTCCTTCCAGGTCTCAGGCCCAGAAGATGGCCCAGCCCCAGGCAGAGGCCTCAGAAGTCAACCTGACCAGCACAAACATGACAGGAAACTGAGGCCCAGAGAGGGACATGGCCTCACCCAGAGTCACCACCCAATCCCCACAAAACAGGTACGCTTATCGTCCCATCTTGCTGTTGGATGCTGGCTAGTCAGTTCTGACTCCTAGCAACCCGGTGTACAACAGAACAAAATACTGCTCGGTTCTGTGCCAGCCTTCAATCCTTGCTGTACCTGAGCCCATCGTTGCAGCCACTGTGTCAACCCATCTCGTTGAGGGCCTTCCTGTTTTTCACTGACCCTCCACTCTTCCAAGCATGGTGTCCTTGTCCACGGACTGGTCCCCTACTGGTAACACGTATGCGGAGATACGGAGATTCTGAGAGGTCACACAGCTAATCATTGGCAAAGCCGTGACTGACCCCAGTCACACTGACACCACTGGCTGCTTCATCCTGGCTGCCACCCCCGTGAGACACCCCCACCAGACCCCTGGCAGGAATCACTGGCCTATCATCTCCCCTCCTGAAGCTGCTCTGTATCCCTCACTTGCTAGCAGGGCCTTGATGTTTTCTTTCAAGACTTTTGGCCAGGCCATCCAGTAAGGTAGTTTTGGATGCATATCACAGAAACTGAACTATCATTGGCTTCAATCATAAGGATCTTTGCCTTTTGCCTACAAGCAGACCAGAGATTAGTGGGCCCAGCATCGGTTCAGTAGCTCAACAGCATGAAAAACTCAGAAGATGTATCATTCCTTCTGTCAAACTCCGTCCACACTGTTTTTTCCACCTTCCACACCTCATGGTCACAAGGTGGCTGCCACTGCTCCGAACACCAAATCCTCCAAACATAAAATGGGGATATAGGCAAGGAGTTATTCTCTCTATTAATCTCTCTTTATTAGGGAGAAAAGGTCTTTCTAGAGGCACCCCAGCAGAATTTGCCTTTGGACAAAAGTAGGGTCCATGGCAACCCCTAAACCAGTCATTGGCCAAAGGGGAGGGATTATCCTATCTGAAACTAACAAAATTGCTGCCTGAACAAAGCCAGGTTCTGCTGTCAAGAATGATAGGGAAAGGCCATTGAGTGAGCAATCAGTGGGTCTACCATGACATATGATGATGAAGGAATACAGCCACCCCTGCAGTGAGCTTTAACTGAGCATTCTATGTACATGAAGCACTGGCCTTGGAAAGATGGTCCAAGGTCAAGTCTGCACCTGAGCTACCAACCTCAACTTAAAAGTTCTAGGAGAGGATTGTGTCTTGGAGGAATCAGGGTAGGCTTTCCAGAAGAGAAGGCACTTGCTCTGAGCACTCAGGGGTGAGAATGGGTTCTGAGGGGTGAGAATGGGTTCTGAGAGCCGAGCGGAGGGAGGTGTGTCAGGAGGGAGTGTTAAATTGGTAAAAACACATCAATGGTATTTGTCCTTTTGTGATTGACTTACTTCACTGAGCATGTTTTCAAGGTCCATCTGTGTTGTATCGGACTTCATTTCCCTTTATGGTCGCCTGTTCTCAAGCTTTGTGTAAATCGAATCATGGATGTATGTTCTGTTACCTGGATTTTTTTGCTCAATGTTGTTTGTGAGATTCTTCCTGCTGGCGTGTGTGGGCTGAGTGCGTCATTTCATTGGTGCACACTATCCACCCCAGGAACGTACCACGATGGATCCACCTGTCCCACTGGACATTCAGATGGACCTTTGGGTAGTTTCCAGGTGCGTTTATTATGAGTAGCAGCTCTAGGAATATTCTCGTCCTTGTCTTTGGGTGCACATTTGTCTTGGTTGTATAGCTAGGAGTGGCATTTCTAGGTCACAGGACCTGTGTATTTCTGCTTTAGCGAACATCACCAGTTTTCCAAAGTGGTTATATGGATTTTGGACTCCCACCAGCGGTGGTGGGAGGTCTGGTCACCCACATCCTCCTTAACACTAGATCCTTCTCATCTTTTATTGGAGCCATCTGGAAGAGCCCTGGTGGCACAGTAGTTAAGTGCATGGCCACTAACTGAAAGGTCAGCAGATGGAACCCCCCCCATCCACTCTGTGGGAGAAAGATGGGGCTGTCTGCTTCTGTGAAGATGTGTATCTTTGGAAATGCTATGGAGCAGTTCTACTCTGTCCTATAGGGTTGTTATGAGTCAACTCCACGGCACTGGGCTTGGTTTTGGTTTGGAGAGTGTAGAGGTATTGCTTTGGGGTTTTCATGTGAATCTCCCCAAACACTAATGAAGCTAAGCACCTCTATTTTTATTTCCTGGCCACTTGGAGATTTTCTTTGTGAAGCATCTGGGCTAGTCCTTTGGGTATCAGTTAATTAGAGAATGCTGCATTGAAACAAAGCACCCCACATAATCATTGATGCCCATGCTCAGGATGACTGTAGACCGATTGTAGACCGGCTGTGCCAGGCCAGCCCTGGCTGGGAGACTCGCCTACAAGCTGCAGGCCCTGCTGGGCTGGGCTCCTCCATGCAGGGTGGGCTCAAGTTGCCCCACATGGGTTCGCCCTGGGGCCGAGGCTGAAGGGGCAGTGACTCGAGAAGGGGACCCTCTTGCTGTTGGCAGAAGAACGAGAGCCATGGTGGGAACAAGCCCCCTGGCACAAGCCCGTGTCAAGTTCCTGCCTGCCTTGTGTCCACCAACATCCATGGGCCAGAGCAAGTCACATGGCTAAGCCCAACATCAGTGGGGAAGAGGGGGATACATTGTGTCTGGGGGTAGGGGTGGGGAGTAAATATTTGCCCAACAAACCAAATTACAGGTATTTTGAAGGTACTTTATAAAAGTCATTACACAACAGAGCCACTGACCTGTAGTCACACTGCAATGGGGCCCTCCCTGGGACTCCCAGGGCCTCTTCTTCTATCATCTTTGCCAGTCAAAGTGAGACTCAGGCTTAGCTGGTTTACTCCTTCCCCTAAAATAGTGAACTCACCAAAGTCCATCTCTCCCTTCAGGCATTTTTTTTCAGAAGAAAACTAAAAAATCAGACCCATTGCTGTGCAGTTGATTTAGATTCATACCAAACCTATAGGACAGAGTAGAACTGCCCATAGGGTTTCCAAGGCAGTCAATCTTTACAGAAGCAGTCTGCCTCATCTGTCTCCTATGGAGCGGCTGGTGGGTTTGAACTGCTGATCTTTTGGTTAGTAGCCAAGCACTTTTAACTACTATACCACCAGTATAGTAGAAGAGATCCATATTTGTGCCCAGTCCAAAGAAAGGTGATCCCACAGAATGTGGAAATTATAGAACAATATCATTAATATCGCACCCAAGTAAGATCTTACTGAAGATAATTCAGAAACGTTTGCAGTAGTATATTGACAGAGAACTTCCAGAGGTTCAAGCTGGATTCAGAAGAGGATGTGGAACAAGGGATATCATAGCTGTTGTCAGATGGATCTTGGCTCAAGGCAAAGAATACCAGAAAGAAGTTTACGTGTGTTTTATTGACTATGCAAAGGTATTTGATTGTGTGGATCATGACAAATTATGGATAACATTGAGAAGAATGGGAATTCCCAAGCACTTGATTGTACTCATGAGGAATCTGTACCTTGACCAGGAGGCTGTCGTTCGAACAGAACAAGGGGACACTACATGGTTTAAAATCAAGAAGGGAGTGTGTCAGGGTTGTATTCTTTCTCCACACTTATTCAATCTATATGCTGAGCAAATAATCCGAGAAGCTGGACTATATGAAGAAAAATGTGGTATCAGGATTGGAGGAAGAATCATTAACAACCTGAGATATGCAGACGATACAACTTTGCTTGCTGAAAGTGAGGATGACTTAAGGCACCTACTGATGAAGGTTGAAGAATACAGTCTGCAGTATGGATTACATCTCAACATAAAGAAAACAAAAATCCTCACAACTGGACCAATGAGCAGCATCACAATAAATGGAGAGAAGATTGAGGTTGTCAAAGAATTCACGTTGCTTGGTTCTACAATCGACGCCAATGGAAGGAGCAGTCAGGACATTAGACGACGTGTAGCATTGGGAAAGTCAACTGCGAAGGAACTGTATCAAGTGCTGAGGAGCAAGGATATCTCCTTGAGGACTAAGGTGAGCCTAACACAAGCCATGATGTTTCCAATCGCCTGGTATGCATGTGAGAGCTGGACAATGAATAAGGAAGACCGAAGAAGAGTTGATGCTTTTGAGTTGTGGTGCTGGCGAAGAATGCTGAAAGTACCATGGACTGCTAAAAGAACTAACAGATCTGTCCTGGAGGAAGTGCAGCCAGAATGTTCCTTGGAAGCAAGAATGGCCAGACTTCATCTCACCTATTTTGGTCATGTTGTAAGAAGGGACCATTCCCTGGAGAAGGAAGTCATGCTTGGTAGGGTGGAGGGTCGACGAAAGAGGGGGAGGCCTTCAACAAGATGGATTGACATGGTGGCTGCGATGATGGGCTCAAGTATAGCAGGGATTGTGGGGCTGGTGCAGGATCAGGCAGTGTTTCGTTTTGCTGTGCATGGGGTGGCCATGAGTTGGAAACGACTCGACGGCACTTAACAACAACAACAACATACCACCAGTGCTCCTTTTTTTTTTTTTTTAAAGAAGAAAGTCCCCGGAATTAACGTGGCAAGTCATTAATGATTGATTTTGCCATCTCAAGCCATGAGCTTGTGTCTGATTCCTCTCTAGTATTTTCAGCCTCAGCCCAATGCAGAGAAGTGGGGAAACGTCAGGAGAGGGTGGTGTTGAATGACTGGAATAAAAGAAGGTGAACACTGCTGTGTAAGCTCCAAAAAGCAGGGATTTTTATCTGTTGGGATTTTTGTTTCCAGTGCTTAAAAGAGTGCCTGACACAGAGCAGGTACTCAACAAATACAGGCAATGGGTATAAGCAAAGGTGAACACATAGGTGGCTGTCTGGAGTGGAAAGACGAATGGGTGGATAGTTGGTGGAATGGATGGTAGGTGGATGGATGAGAGGATGACTATATGGATGGGTGGGTGTGTGGAGAGATGGATGGATGAGAAGATGAATAAATACGCGGATGAGCGGAGGCTGGAAGCTTGGGTGGTGGGATAGATGAATGAATTGGTAGGCAGATGGGTAGATGAATGGAAGGATGGATGAGAACATGGTTAGATGACTGAGTGGACTGGGATTAGATGAGTAAATGGATGGATAGGTACATGGGTGAGTAAATGGGAAGATGGATGAATGAGTGGGTTTGATGGCTCATATGGCCAAATGAATGAATCAAAGAACAAACCTGTGATTGCTACATCTACAAGACCATTGGTGACCAGGATAGCTTTGATCTCCTCACAGGGTGTCCTGATTTGCTGCTTTCTCCCCGTGCTGGAGGCCGGGGTGAGAGGTCGAAGAGGATGGCCACCAAGATCAGTGCCCGTGGCAGACAGGGTACCATTGGGCATGAGGAGTACAGCCTGTACAGTGGTCTGAGTGAGGATGAGCTGGTCCAGATGGCCATCGAGCAGAGCCTGGCTGACAAGACGGGAGGCCCCAGCACTGCCGAGGCTGCCGCGTCTGCTCGTGCCAACCGCCAACCTGCCCATTTCTACCCGTGGACCAGGTGAGCTAGTGAGGCCAAGGAGGGGAGCTGGGTTTCAGGTCTTTGCCGCCCGGGACATCCATAGGAGCAGATACAATAACTGGTAATATAAAAATCAGTTAGCCCAGTGTCCAGGGTGCAGCTAACCAACTTCATGCTTTACAATGACTCTCTTTCTTGAGCTCTGGCTGTGCCAAGTCCTGTGTTAGCTGCTGTGCATACCTGTCTCATTGAATCCTCTTAGAGACGCTCCAGGCAGCCACCATGCTATAATTTCACGTTACAGACAAGGACACTGAAGCTCAAAGGGGCTAAGCAACTTGTCCAACATCACACAGCTCATAGGTGATGCTGCAGAGGCCGGAACTGTCCGGCTCCAAAGACCAGGCTCTTGTCCTACACCACTGGCTTCATGTGTGAATGAGGTGGGGCTGATGTTTTGGGTCCTGCCAGCGCTTCCAATCCTATCCACGTGGTCTCCCTGGGAAAACATTCCGGGGAAGCAAAGGACATCTGCCCCGGAAAGCCTGGGCAGGAAGGCCCTTTGGCCAGGGGCTCCCCCGTCTCAGCCCCACCCATCATCTCAGCCCCAGGACTAGCTAGACCAGTGCCAGCCAATAGAAATGACGGCTGCAACCCACATGCACAATTTAAAATTTTCTATCCCACCACCTGCAGTTGCCACCCAGTCCGTCTGACTCATGGAGCCCCGTGTTTCAGCAGAACTGTGACCCGTGGGGTTCTCGAAGGCTGATGTTTCAGAAGGACAGTCAGGCCTTTTTTCTGAGCCACCTCTGGTGGACTCGAGCCCCCAACCATTCAGGTAGCAGCCGAGCTCGTTAACCAGGTACACCACTCGGGGACTCCGAAATATTCTCTGCCACGTTAGAAAAATGTGAAAACTAACAGGTGGAATTGATTTTAATTGTACATTTTCTTTACTCCAGTATATATAATAATATACTGATAATATATCCAGAATATTATCATTCCCACATGTGATCAATGTGAAAAATTAGTAATGAGATTGTCACATGCTTTTTTTTCACATGATGTCTTTGAAATCTAGTGTGTGTTTAATACTCACCTGGACAAGACCAAACCTGTTGCTGTTATGTTGATTCTGACTCATGGTGTCCCATAGGACAGAGTGGAACTGCCCCATTGGGTTTCCAAGGCTGTAGCTATTAGGGAAGCAGACTGCCCCCTTTCTCCGGAGCAGCAGCTAGCGGATTTGAACTGCTGACCTTTTAGTTAGCAGGCAAGTGCTTAACCACGGAGCCACCAGGGCTCCTTTTTCTACTCACAGCACATCTCAGTTTGGACCAGCTGTATTTCAAATGCTCACTAGTTCCATGTGGCCAGTGGCTACTGTGTCAGACAGCTCAGACCTGGAAGACACTTTCTTTGTAGGAAGTAGGAGTCAGAGAGGGATTAAGTGTTTTATACTAAAATACTTTTAGAAAAGAAAGATATGAATTAAAAAAAAAAATGCTTTTGCTCATCATTGAGCCGAGGTCATGTGTATTTGGTCTTGCCCAGGGATGTGGGCCTCAAATCTCATTGTCTCCAGCAGCCAACTAACTCCCTGTGTGACCTTGGGCAAGTCACTTAACCTCTCTGAACCTCAGATTCCTTCTCTGGGAATAATAATAATAATATCAATAAACGCATTGTTTCCAATGTCCAGACACAGTTGACAGGGGATGAAGGTGGGTGATAGTGCATCCCAGCTGTGTCCCCTGATGAAACCTACCAGGGTTCTTCCCAAGTGACACTGTCCCTTGGTCAGGCCGGACCACCTCTGCCAGGTAGGCTGGACAAAGACCTGGGGATGTCCAGAGCTGAGGAGGCCCGTCCAGATGGTAAGGCAGCAGCATCCATGGGCGGCTAGAAGGAGGATGAGCCCACAGGCCCTGAGCTGCACTGAAGGTGTCCCATTCTGCAGTCTAATCAGAAACTGAAACCTGGAGCCAAGGACATGGTTCGTGTGGCCTGTGCTGAGAGGGTCCTGGTTCCTGTTCCGGGCAGTTCAGCTGAAGTCAGACCACAGGTTCCTCTTTCTCAGGAGGGGATCTGATTGAGATAATGGCATCTTGCCTGAGAAGACACACAGCCAGCACTTTCCCCAGGACCTGCAGTAGTAGCCAGTACGTCCCCTGGGCATTGTAGCTCCTTGGCTTAGGAGCACCCCAGAGCCCTGAGGACCCTTAAAAACATTGGAGCTGAGTGTCCCTTGTGGCCTAAACCTTGACCCCCTCCTACATTTTGTGGGCAGCACAGGGGACCCTGAGTGGGGCATTTATCCAGCCTCCTGGGAACAAAGTGCCCACAGAGAAATGCAGTGACTTATCGCAGGTCACACCGCCTTCACTCAAGACCCAGGCACTGAGAGTCTCAGAGAGGAGGACACAGCATGTGGCTTCCCACTCTCCATGTGCCCTGACACTCCCCAAGTTCGGTTCTGCCCTTTTGCCTCTGGAAGCAGGCAGTGCTTGGGCCCTGCTGGGCAAGCAGACCCCCTGAATGTGATTTCTAAAGGCAGTTCTCCCCCTCTTGGCCCTTCCTCCTTCTCCTCCCCCAGGTGCATGCTGTGCACTTCCCCTGGGCCAGCAAACATCAGTTCCCTTCATGTTTATAACAGGCTCCCATTGAGAACATACCCATTTCACAGATGTAAACACGTGCCGGCAGAAGCAGAGGCAGAGGCAGGGAGGGACCCAGGTCTACCCAACTCTGAAACTCAGATGCTTAGCCAGGTTCTGTGGACTCTGCAAAAACCCTTTTCTGTTTCCGGGGTTTTGGTCTCATTACATCTGCCTCCCACCCACGGAGGTCTGGGGGTGCAAAGGCATGCGCCACACGCACTTGTGATCTCCTCTGCCCAGACACAGCATCACAGGGAGGACGGGATCTTGGCAAAGTCCTGGTTCACTGTTCCCATCGTTGTCAGGCAAAGAGGTGCAGAGGGGTCCCGGGGGCTCCACGTGGCCGGCTCCTTCTCCTCCTGCAGCTTCATGCAAACTCCTCAGAGTCCAGCCGCCCACCCTCCTAGGCCACGTGGGTCACCCCTTCCTCCTTGCCGTCTTGTTTCCTTCATGGCCCTGACCCCGACAATTTAGAATTTTTATTCATTTCCATCTGTTTCATCATTACATGGGAAGCCCCTTGAGGGTAGGGACCTCATGGGTCTGCCTCCCTGTGTAGCGTCGTGCCTAGTACAGGACCTGATCCATAGCAAAAGCCATATAGCCATCTGTGAATGAATACATGGGCAAATGAAGGGAGGACTGAAGGGGCAGCAGAGTCAAAGTGGAGAGAGAAGTGGGTTTGGGGTTCAAATCCTTCCTCTGTCATTTATTGGCTGTGCAACCTTAGGTAAGTTACTTTATCTTTCTGAACTCCAACAGCCTCCTCTCTAAAATGGCAATGACAGATAGTTGTCTTGCCTGCCTTGCAGTGTTCTTGTGGAAAGCAAATAAGATGCGGTAGGGGCTGAAGCCTCCCTTAGCCCCTGCAGCGCGAGTGGACTCCCCCCACCACTTCCCTCCTGCCCATCTGTGTGACTGTCTCTGCTTCCCAGACAGGCTTACCTGCCACCTTGGGCAGGCACAGTCTGGCCTGCTGACAGTGCCCCAGCTATACTGTGATCTCCATGGGGTTGTAGATAATATTCACCATTGCATCCTTCAGGCCCAGCAAAGAGCCTGGCTCATTCTAGGTGCCTAGTAAATGCTTTTAGGCAAATAAGTGCATTTGAGCCAATACAAGGCTCTGAGAATGAACCTGACTGCTATCATCTGTGGCCACGCTGGCGACTGTGGACTTAAGGTCAACTGAGGCTTTGAGATCCTAGAAATGAAAGCCAGTCAGCAATCCGAAGATAATAGAATGTCTGCTCTTGAAGCCATTTTGCAATTGCTTCTCTCCCACCCCAATGTAAGGGACAACATTTGAAACATACATGGGGATCACTTGCCAACCTTGGCCTGCTGAGGACTCCCCAAAAGACAGACCTAGTTTTGTGTCCCATGAAGAAACAGGACCCATGCACCCATGAAGCAGGGAGCCCCCAGCTACCCCAGCTGGACGAGTCAGAATGGGCTCAGGAAGCTGGGACTTTGTACTCTTTAAACTTCTGCATTTTATTTATGGTTACATTTCTAAGAAGACAAAACAGGGAAAGATGAAGCAGCCACTTGGTTAGGCTAATTGCGCACAGCAGCAACAGTGCAGCTCCAGCCACCCCCCATGACTGTGCCCTCGTAACCTGGCACTGGGATGGCAATCACCTGGGCCCTGCCCTCCCCAGGCTCACAGTTCGTGGGGGTCAAGGTAAAGGCCCAGAGGTATGTGATGACCCACAGGAAAAGTGTAACAATGGGATCACTGCAGCTTCAGAGGAGAGACGCAGAGAGGGGCGATTACTTAGTTGAGGAGATGGGCTTTGCAGAACGAATAGGAGTTTGCCAAGTAGACTGGAGGAAGCAAACATCTTTGGGCCTCAGTTTCCTCCTGTCCTTCACAGAGGAGGCTGGCGGATGGAATGAGCGCCTATGTGCAATGTGCCTGCAGCACAGGTGGGAAGGCAGAAGTTGCCGCAGCATAAGAACTCTGTTTTTCTCAACATGCGACTCCCCTTACACAGGCCTGGAGGGATGGACTGGTCAGTGGGTGAAGGGGAAGCAGAACCCTTGTGGGTGGGAGGTTGAGTCCAGAGACCCTGCAGGAATGGGGACCGGGCTTGGCTATCCACCGTCAGCCCCTCCCTTCTCTACCCAAGAGCACAGGGGCTGGTTGTCCAACAATTGAGACCTCGGCACGAGACCATGTAACAGCAACACCAGCACATGCGGTTTTACCCCTTGGGAGGGCTCTGCTTTGTTTTTCACTCAGGTACATTTTTCATTAAAATTTGTTGCATTCTTACTGGGCACCGGGCACTGTACTCTTGACACCTGTGTGCGTCACAGGGTAGGTGTGAAACCAGAGGAGGGGAGAGGTGTGAGGATGCTGGCACACGGTGGGCTCAGAGGAGACTCTCCTATTTGGTAACCCCTTCCCTGCTGAGATGCCTGCTGTGTCGGTATTCAGCCCAGTTCCCCTGCCTTCCTGGGCTGGCCTGGGGTCCTGACCGACTCAGATAAGCAGCCCATCTGTTGGCTCCCCCAGGGCCTGGGGGCGATGTCACCTCAGCCCTGCTCATCATTCTCACTGAGCCTGAGCTGGGCTGGTTCTGAAGCTGGGGACCAGTGGGACTCCAGGACTGGAGAGATGGTGAAACTGGGCTGGGCTGCATGCCTACCCCCAGACCTTCTGCTGACACCCACAGCCCACAGGCTGGGCCCCACCTGGGCCTCTTGCAGGGCATGACCTGAGCCCATGTCCTGCCCCAGCCTCTCACCTCTGATGATTCAGCCTGTGGGTTACTCTGCTGGGAATTCCCCTGCTCGGGGCCTCCGGGGGAAGTGAGGCCTCCAGCTTCCATCGGAAAGTTCACGGTTCCAGCTCGGAGACTCTCACAGCTCAGTAACTGAGCCGTCACCCCCTGGCCCCCAAACCAAGTTAATGCCCCCTCAATTTCCATGCTCCTGGGCCTCCTCCCCTACAGCTCTTTGGTTGTGTGTCCTTGACCCCCACTCTACTGGCCTGTGAGCATCCCAAGGACCCGAAAAAGAAGTGTTGTAGGGGTCTTCGTGGCCAGCTCCTGGGCCAGGGCTGGGTGCCCAGTAGGAGCTGGAATAACTTTACCAAATCAAATTCAATCTCTGTTTCTTCAACTGCAAAATGGGAAGAGTTCCCCTCCCCCAGCCTCCACAGACAGTGGGGAGGATGGAAGTGAGGCGCCGTTTGGACTGGCTTTGTGAGCGCTGGCCCAGCATGGACTTGCTGGGATGTTGCTGCCAGCATCTTGTCACTTACCCCCATCAGCCTCCCTGCTGCTGCCGCCGCCAGGGTTGTTATTATGAGATAGGTCCTAGTTTGGGGTGGGGTGGTGGGTTTTCACCAGGGCCTATTGTCTTCCTGGGGCAGTGGAGGGTCAGTGATGCAATTCCTGCCTTCCATGGAGGAACCTGCCCCCAAGATGGCTTTGGTTCCTGGCCAATGAACTTCAAGCATAGCCACCAGCCATCTGTCACTGGAGGCTTGCATGCTCTGTGATGCTGAACAGGGGAGCTTCCAGAGTAAGACAGACTAGGAGGAAAGGCCTGGGAACCTACTTCTGAAAGTCAGCCATGGACACCTTATGGGTCACAATGGTCCAGTCTGCAGCCCATCGTGGGGAGGGCACAGGACCAGGCAGTGTTTTGTTCTGTTTGTTGTGTATAAGGTTGCCATGAGTCTGGACCAATCTGATGCAACTAACAACAAAGTTGCCTAAAAACATCCTAACCACAATAAGCAATCAGGGTCCCTGAGTGGACAACAGTGAAGGTGGCCAAGACCCAAGGATCACAGGGGTAAAAGCCCCCAAGGACCTTGTTAAGGCTGTCTGGCTGGTGAGTGCCGAGGGTGGCTGGTCCCAGGCCTGCCCGCCCTGGTGCTCACACTAGGCCCTTTCCCCTCGGGTGCAGGGAGCTTGGACAACCAATCAGTATTCCCAGGGGGCCTGGGGGAAGCTCTAGTATGGCTTGCCTCACCCCCCGACCCCAGAACAGCACTGGTGTGTCCTTGGGCACCTGGGTTTCCCATTCAAGTTCATTTCTGCATCAGCCCCACAGCTACCAAACTAGCCAGGCACCCACTGGTCGGGTCTTGGCTCCCCATTTTACAAATGAGGACAATGAAGCCCCAGGAGGCTTGTTTGAAGTCTCGGGCCTGTGAATTTGTATGCTATAGACCTGGAGAGAGGATCCCAAGGAGCAGGGAAGATGGAGGGTCTGCGCCTTCACGCTGTCCAGGCTCACCCGCAGGCTGCCTGTGGCCCTGGGCAGTTCCTTATCGTCTCTGGGCCCCAGTCTGCTGTCTGCAAAAGGGCAGTGACATCAGCCCCACCTCCTAGGGGGGCTGTGAGGATTAATGCATGAAAGAACCTTGGGTGCTCAGTGAAGGTAGCAACAGTGACAACCATGATAATGGAGGTGGTCAGGCCTGGAGCCAGCCTACAATGGGCCAAAGCAAGGACTCAAGGTGTCCTCCCTTCTCTCTCTGCCTCTCCACCACCCCATGGCCCTCTGTGGGTGTCCATAAATCTACGGGTTCTGGCCTGTCCTAGGAGAATGTGGGTCCTTCCCAGGTCATAGTCTCAGCACAGCCATGCTGCCTGTCACCAGCACTGTTAATTTCCAACCCTCCAGGGTCTCCCAAGAGCATGCAAAGGATGGCTGGGTCTGTTGGGGTGTAGACAGCCAGGGCCTGACCCTGCTGGGTGAGGGGCTGGCAAGGGCCACATGCCAGCTCTCACCTAGATTCTGTGTGGCTGCCACGCCTCTATCCTTACTGCAGCCTGATTGGGTGGGCGTGGGGCACTGAGGGCCAGCAAAGTGCCATGGACAGTGAAAGGTGGTGAGCACGCCCTGTGCCCCACTCTTCACTGAGCCTTCCTACCACTTACTCATGCAGGTCTCACCCGGGCCTGCCTGCCAGGGGCTGAGTATAGAGTTCAACCCACCCAAGGTCACCTGCTGGGCAGTGCCAGAGCCTGGGTTTGAATCTGTGTCCACCCACAGCCCTGGCCCTGGCTGGCTTCCTCCTCACCCTCTAGCTGTGACCTTCATATCATTTGTTCTGGCCTTTTGTGGTAGGGGCTTGATCCTCTAATGAGGAGTTGGTGAGGTTGGGTGGGGGCACGGATGTGGCTTGTCCTCCTACCCCTGGCCTTCCAGGTGTCTCTTGTCTAGTCCCGAGACTGGGGCCCATTCACTGTGTGGGCCCTGCAGTCGACCACTTCTCACATTCTCCCAGGGTGAAGAATGTCACCTTGCCTCGTATCTGCCTCCTGTGTGGTTGGCTGGGGAAGGGGACTGAGGGGGGGGGATGAGGTTAACCTCACTGTTGTCTTATATGGTCATTTAACTCTCCCAGGGCTTCCTCCAAGGGCCAAAAATAATCCGCAGACAGCAGCTGTGTCCACCACGCAGGGAGGACGCGGCCATCTGCTCTGGTGCAGGGCCCGCATCTGCCTGTCTGCCCCCCTCTCCCCAGCGCTCCCCGCGCCTGCCTCCAGCCATGACCCGCTTCTCCTATGCAGAGTATTTTTCCCTCTTTCATTCCTGGCCTCTGCCCTCCAGGTCCACTGTGCCGCCCGAGAGCTCGCCGGCCCCGGCCCCCATGGGCTTGTTCCAAGGGGTCATGCAGAAATACAACCGCAGCTTGTTGAAGGCCTCCCAGCCAGTGTAAGTGACCCTCACCCCTCCCGGGACCGTCCGAGCTCACTCCCTCAGTTGGGCTTGCAGTGGGGTAGGAAGTGGCCCCCGGCCTCCAGAAAGGCATGACACCGAGGGGGCCCTCCCAGGCCAGCCCCTTCCAGGTGTGTTTCCCTGAGACCCAGCTGCCCCTGCTGAGCTGGCACGGTGGCCACAGACCCTGCCTCAGTGAGCACCGGCCAGCTGTGGTTCTCCCTCCAATTTCCTGAGTGGGGCCTGGGAGCTGGAACAACCCTGTGGGCTCTGCATGTGGGGATCAGCAAGAGGCAGGGCCAGCAGAGTTCAGACCAAAGCTGAGGGCTTGTCACACCCCTGTCACCCTTGTCTCCCTGTCCCCACACAACTGGTCAGGATATCTGAGTATATGTTTTGCTTTGTGGTCTTTCTGTGCTAAGTGCCAGGGATTCTCATGGGCCCGGAAACAGTCAGAGCTGGAGGAGAGAATCTGTTGGGCTGGCCCTGAGGTGCTGGGCTAGTCTGGTTCTTTGAAAATGGCCCCAGCCTGTTCCTTTCTCCTCTCTTCCACTCGGCCCCAGAAACAGCTAAGAGCAAAAGGGGGGTGTCACCCCGAGACCCCTCTTCCTTGCTCAGCTATGTTGCAGATGGGGAGGGGCCTGGCCAATGCTCTGCTCTCCTCCTCCGCCCTTGTGGCCCTCCATTCTCTGGGCCCCTGCTGCTGCAGGTGGAACTGACAGTCTAGGAAGGGGGACCCAGGTCTGGTCTCCACACTGCTGCCACCTCCGGTGTGATGTCCAGTGAGTCGCTGGTCCTCTCTGAGTCCCCCTTCTTGTGAGGCAAGGCTGGAAGGGACAAAGTGGCCTCCCGGGTCC
>NW_006921714.1:6329239-6333211 GCF_000298275.1 Orycteropus afer afer | reverse complement strand
TCCCATGATTGTTCTCTCCAAGGAGTGTATCTACCTCAGGTAAATGTTCAACTCCTATGCCTGTCTTTTGTTTGGCTGGAAGCATGGGTTCAATTCCAGACCTGAAGGGCAGCTAGGAGCCATAGTCTCAGTTGTTCCATCAGGCTCTATCAGACCAGACAACCTGGTCTTTTTTTTTTCCAAATGATTTGGAGTTTTGTTCCACATTGTTCTCCCTCTCTATCCAGGATCTCATACATAGATCTCCCTCCAAGTGGTTGACAGTGATAGCCAGGTAGCATCTAGTTCTTCTGGTCTCATAGTCATATAGGCTGTGGATCATATGGTGTACCAGTCGTGAGCACTAATTGTTTCCATGAATCTTTGGTTTTCTTCATTCTTCTTTGCTCTGGATGAGGAGCGACCCATTGTTGCATCTAGATGGCCGCTTACAAGCTTTGAGGATCCCAGTCGCTACTTGCCAAAGTAGAAGGTGGAACAATGTTTTGTGTAGTATGTTGTGCCAATTGAGCTTGATGTCTCCTGCAACTATGGTCCTGAGCTCACAGGTTCAACTACTCGCTCCCTCTGGGTAGCTGGCTGTGACCAAGAAGTGACTACAACCTACAACAAATATTTTTTAGCACATTTTTTTGGACCAGCTGCTAAGTCAGGGCCTGGGGGAAAAAAAAAGGTGAAGAACAGAGAAAGACACAGTCCTGCTTCTTGGAGCTTTTAGTCCAGTCAGGGATAAATTGGAGCTGTCAAGGCCAGTGGACATTTGAGGCTTCTGGTCGGGTCCCAGAGACCCAGTGGGCATCAGGAACCTTGCTCCCACAAGCACATAACTTCCTAGGGGGCTGCTTTGAAGGTGAGAGGCTGCTTCAGGAGCATAATTCATGTCACTAAATCATTCATTCATGCAACATTTCCCTAGGCCTTCCAGGGGCTGGGCACACTGAGAGTGAAAGGGTCCAAAGATGAAAAGATATGGCCCCTATCCCTGCAATGCTCCCAGGCCAGCAAAGCACAAGGAGGGGCTTACATGGTCAGGTGGTTTCTGGTCACCCAGGCTGAGCAAATGGAGATGGGCTGAGGGCTGGGGGGCTGAGTCAGGGCCGAGTCGGGGCCAGCTCTGGGCAGAGGGTACAGTCTTCACAGTGCATACCCATGTGGGTCAGGAATGGTCATTTTCCTCCTTTCCCCTTGAGGACACTGTTGCAGGGTGCTGAGGGGACAAGCCTGGAACCCAGCACTGTGTGAGTCCACCACCCCCAGTTCCTGCTTTCACTCTGGGAAAGAGTGACACCCCACCCCTGCTGTCATAGGGACCCTGTTGTAAAGGCCATCAAGGACGGTGATGCGGAGGCCCTGAAGGCCATGATCAAGGAGGGGAAGAACCTGGCCGAGCCCAACAAGGAGGGCTGGCTGCCACTGCATGATGCTGCCTACTATGGCCAGCTGGGCTGCCTGAAGGTTCTGCTTCAAGGTGAGGATGGCATGGCTGGGGCCACCTAAGGTGGGGCTGGGACATAGTGGGGAGGGCCCCTTCTGGCAGGAGCTCCATGAGGAGGGCAAGGCAAAGCTGTAGAGCCTGTTTGGCAGCTAAGGTCACTGTGATGGGAGAGAGGAAGTGACTTGTCCCCCCACCCCTCCAGCACCCCCTGCTACCCCTACTCTAGGCTTCTTAGGACAGGAATCCCCAGTTCCTAGAACAGGAGTGAGGGAGGCTGGCTGTTGAATAGCCCTGCAGCTTGTTCCAGAATGAAGATTCCAGAGCTGACTTGGTGTGGAAAACATGCAGCTGTGCCTGTGCCTGGCCAAGGCCGTGCCACCTCTGGGGTACCATGGGGAGTCCCACCTCCTCCTGAGCCCTGGCTCCTTCCTGAGCAACACCTATAGACAGGGCCCCCAGCTTCTTGGGTGAACTCAAAAGACACATCTCTGCCCTTGAGGAGGCCTTTCATGGAGCAAATGATTAAGTACTCGACTATTAACCATAAAGGTTGCAGGGCCAAGTTGACCCAGAGGTGCCTTGGAAGAAAGGGCTGGTGATGTACTTCTGAAAACTCAGCCCCTGAGACCCTGATGGAGCATGGTTCTGCCCCGAGACACGTGGGGTTGTCGTGACTTGGAGTCAACTCAACAGGAACTGTTTTCTTTCCCTCTGCCTTCAAGTAGCACAAGAAGGTGCTCTGGTGGTGCTGTGGTTAAAGCATTGGGCTCCTAGCCCAAAGGTCAGCAGTTCCAACCCACTAGCTGCTCCATGGGAGAAAGACAAGGCACTCTGCTTCCATAAAAGATTGATAGCCTTGAAAACCCTGTGGGGCAGTTCCACTCTACAGGGTCACTATGAGTCGGAATTGACTTGATGGCAGTCGCTGTGGTTTTTGGTCCAAGCAGCACAGACTCCAAACAGCCCACCAGGCTCTAGGGCAGAAACAGCTGCCTGAAACTTCCCACTTTCCAGCAGTGGCTAGTGGGAGAGCAAAGGAAGGCAAGGGTTATTCTGGGAGAGAGGGGGCCAGCGAGGGAGGCTTCCTGGAGGAGGTGGCATCTGAGTGGACTTCTATGACTGGACAGCAGAAACACCCTGTGAAATTGACAGGGTTCAGGACCTAAAGGAGGAGGCAGGCTGGGGTTGGGTTAATGTCAGAGGGTGTTGTACATTTCTGTCCTTGGATCTGGGAAGAAATCGGGACTGTCTCATGTTTGGGGAGAATGGATGTCTTCTGGTGAACTCCTGTCTGTGGTTCTCCCAGCATATCCCACAACCATGGACCAGCGAACCCTGCAGGAGGAAACGGCCCTCTACCTGGCAACATGCAGGGGACACCTGGACTGCCTCCTGTCGCTGCTGCAGGCTGGGGCGGAGCCCGACATCTCCAACAAGTCCCGAGAGACACCGCTTTATAAAGGTGAGTCCTCAGGTGGGCTCCCCTGAGGAAGAGTCCAGACACAGTGGGCATTGGGGTCTTGCTCCCACAAGCACATAACTTCCTAGGGGGCTGCTTTGAAGGTGAGAGGCTGCTCCAGATGCATAATTCATGTCACTGAATCATTCATTCATGCAATACTTCCTGAGGCCTTCTGGGGCCAAACACATTAAGGGTGAAAGGGTCCAAAGATAGAAAGATATGGCCCCTGTCCCTGCAATGCTCTGAGGCCAGCAGAGCACAGACACACGGACAATGTGGCAGTGAGCTAATGGCAACGTGCTTGGCTGAGATGGCGGGGGAGGTGTAGAGGGAGGCACCCAAGGAGGTGGTGTCTGAGCTGAGCCTGGGCAGGAGGCATATACCAGCTGGACAAGCAGAGGGAACAGCCTACAGAAAGGCAAGGAGGTATGGGAGAGCGTTTGTACCTCTGGGTGGGATGTTTGTTTAAGAACAAATGTAGTGGGGACTTCTGGCAAGATGGTGGAATAGGCAGACAAGCTACACAGACCCTCTGCAGCAGAGCAATGAGAAACCAATTAAAACCAATGCAGAAGATGCTCCTGGAACCCTGAACATTGAAGGTAAGGATAAAGAAGTGGATTAAATACCAACTAGTACAAGAATCTGAATGAAAACAGTGAGTAAGGAGACAAACGGAGCTGCGGACTGCTGGCTGTCCAGGGGGCACAGCCATTTTGAATATTTACCAATAGCAACCTAAGAATCATCTCTGCTCACCAAGGTTGCAATGAGCAAGGACTGCATTGGTGCCTGATGACCAGAAAGGAGAAGAGTGAGGAAGGGGATGGGTGGACCTGTGGACTGCTGGAGGCTGTCCTGACAGTGCAGCCATTTTGGGTGTTTCCAAGAGGCCAGCGCTGCCATTTTGAGTGTATGCAAGTGACATTCTTGCTTGAACTGCGATCTAAGAGTGCTGTTCACCTGCCAAGGACAGCACAGGCAACCCCACTGGAGACTGAAGACTGGAGAGGTGCAATATTCCCCTTCTTACTCTTGTGCCCCATGCCCTCTTGGTGAACAGGGGTGTGGCCTT